>NC_068455.1:2205798-2214894 GCF_023373465.1 Oncorhynchus keta
TCAATGAACTAACTAACTAAACTATCTAAACACATTAAACTAAACTATAACTAAACTAAAGGAACTATCTAAACACATTAAACTGCTGCTGAGTTCAACTGCTGATCCGGGTCAAAACCGACAGGATCATGCTGCTGCTGAGTTCAACTGTTGATCCGGGTCAAAACCGACAGCTGCTGCTGACAGCGTAGTTTCCTCCACTGACTGACTGAGTCTGGGCTCTGCTTCTCAACACACAGAACCTCCTTGACAACGTACCAAAGGGTTAAGACATGCAAAAGGTACTTCTTGGATTCCTCCATCTGTGACATTTCAAGGGTTGGGGCGAGCTTACGGCTTACGTTCTTAAACTCTGTTACACTTTACATTCACTGTGTCTCTCTCTCTCCCTCTCTGTCTCTCTCTCTCTCTCACTCTCTCTTTCCTTCCCTCCCTCTGTCTCTCTCTCTCTCTCGCTCTCTCTCTTTCTGTGTGTTTTTTTCTCTCTCTCTCTCTTTCCTTCCCTCCCTCTGTCTCTCTCTCTCTCTCTCTGTTTTTCTCCCCCCCCCACCCTCCTCTCTCTGTCTCCTGACTCTCTCTCCATCCACCAACATCACAATAACATACTATGATTGATATTCTGGTTGTGGTTACTGCCAAAATTGTATGTCTGATTCAGCCTTGCCCTAGTTTTTTGCTGATATACATTTATATTGTTTGGCCTGGGGCAGAGGCCTTAGATATGATCTATGTGCCAACCTGGTCCCTTTTCTTTAGAGTCGTGGTACCTCAGGGTTCCGCTCCAGAATATAGATAGACACATTCAGACAGTTATCAGCAGTTTGGTCCCTGGCTGACAGACATTATACAAGAGAGGTAGAACCACCTATTTCCTGCAGTAGTGCACTCAGAGGTTTGGTCACTCGGGCCTATAGAGGTTTGGTCACTCGGGCCTATAGAGGTTTGGTCACTCGGGCCTACAGAGGTTTGGTCACTCGGGCCTATAGAGGTTTGGTCACTCGGGCCTACAGAGGTTTGGTCACTCGGGCCTACAGAGGTTTGGTCACTCGGGCCTACAGAGGTTTGGTCACTCGGGCCTATAGAGGTTTGGTCACTCGGGCCTATAGAGGTTTGGTCACTCGGGCCTACAGAGGTTTGGTCACTTGGGCCTATAGAGGTTTGGTCACTCGGGCCTATAGAGGTTTGGTCACTCGGGCCTATAGAGGTTTGGTCACTCGGGCCTATAGAGGTTTGGTCACTCGGGCCTACAGAGGTTTGGTCACTCGGGCCTACAGAGGTTTGGTCACTCGGGCCTACAGAGGTTTGGTCACTCGGGCCTATAGAGGTTTGGTCACTCGGGCCTACAGAGGTTTGGTCACTCGGGCCTATAGAGGTTTGGTCACTCGGGCCTATAGAGGTTTGGTCACTCGGGCCTATAGAGGTTTGGTCACTCGGGCCTATAGAGGTTTGGTCAGTAGTAGTGCACTAAGGTCTATAGAGGTTTGGTCAGTAGTAGTGCACTAAGGTCTATAGGGGTTTGGTCACTAAGGTCTATAGAGGTTTGGTCAGTAGTAGTGCACTAAGGTCTATAGGGGTTTGGTCAGTAGTAGTGCACTAAGGCCTATAGAGGTTTGGTCAGTAGTAGTGCACTAAGGTCTATAGAGGTTTGGTCAGTAGTAGTGCACTAAGGTCTATAGAGGTTTGGTCAGTAGTAGTGCACTAAGGCCTATAGAGGTTTGGTCAATAGTAGTGCACTAAGGTCTATAGAGGTTTGGTCAGTAGTACTGCACTAAGGCCTATAGAGGTTTGGTCAGTAGTAGTGCACTAAGGTCTATAGAGGTTTGGTCAGTAGTAGTGCACTAAGGCCTATAGAGGTTTGGTCAGTAGTAGTGCACTAAGGTCTATAGAGGTTTGGTCAGTAGTAGTGCACTAAGGTCTATAGAGGTTTGGTCACTAAGGTCTATAGAGGTTTGGTCAGTAGTAGTGCACTAAGGTCTATAGAGGTTTGGTCAGTAGTAGTGCACTAAGGTCTATAGAGGTTTGGTCACTAAGGTCTATAGAGGTTTGGTCAGTAGTAGTGCACTAAGGTCTATAGAGGGTTGGTCACTAAGGCCTATAGAGGTTTGGTCAGTAGTAGTGCACTAAGGCCTATAGAGGTTTGGTCAGTAGTAGTGCACTAAGGTCTATAGAGGTTTGGTCAGTAGTAGTGCACTAAGGTCTATAGGGGTTTGGTCAGTAGTAGTGCACTAAGGTCTATAGAGGTTTGGTCAGTAGTAGTGCACTAAGGCCTATAGAGGTTTGGTCAGTAGTAGTGCACTAAGGTCTTTAGAGGTTTGGTCAGTAGTAGTGCACTAAGGTCTATAGAGGTTTGGTCAGTAGTAGTGTACTAAGGTCTATAGAGGTTTGGTCACTAAGGTCTATAGGGGTTTGGTCAGTAGTAGTGCACTAAGGTCTATAGAGGGTTGGTCACTAAGGTCTATAGGGGTTTGGTCAGTAGTAGTGCACTAAGGTCTATAGAGGTTTGGTCACTAAGGTCTATAGGGGTTTGGTCAGTAGTATTGCACTAAGGTCTATAGAGGGTTGGTCACTAAGGTCTATAGAGGTTTGGTCACTAAGGTCTATAGAGGTTTGGTCAGTAGTAGTGCACTAAGGTCTATAGAGGTTTGGTCAGTAGTAGTGCACTAAGTATCATGTGGTATTATACAGTAACAACTAGCTGATGGTATCATGTGGTATTATACAGTAACAACTTGCTGATGGTATCATGTGGTATTATACAGTAACAACTAGCTGATGGTATCATGTGGTATTATACAGTAACAACTTGCTGATGGTATCATGTGGTATTATACAGTAACAACTAGCTGATGGTATCATGTGGTATTATACAGTAACAAATAGCTGATGGTATCATGTGGTATTATACAGTAACAACTAGCTGATGGTATCATGTGGTATTATACAGTAACAACTAGCTGATGGTATCATGTGGTATTATACAGTAACAACTAGCTGACAAAAAAGAGGGACAGTTTCAGAGGAAGGGAGGGAAGGATACAGAGGAAAGGAGAGAAGGATACAGAGGAAAAGGAGGGAAGGATACAGAGGAAAGGAGGGAAGGATACAGAGGAGAGGAGGGAAGGATACAGAGGAAAGGAGGGAAGGATACAGAGGAAAGGAGGGAAGGATACAGAGGAAGGGAGGGAAGGATACAGAGGAAAGGAGGGAAGGATACAGAGAAAAGGAGGGAAGGATACAGAGGAGAGGAGGGAAGGATACAGAGAAAAGGAGGGAAGGATACAGAGGAAAAGGAGGGAAGGATACAGAGAAAAGGAGGGAAGGATACAGAGGAAAGGAGGGAAGGATACAGAGGAGAGGAGGGAAGGATACAGAGGAAAGGAGGGAAGGATACAGAGGAAAAGGAGGGAAGGATATAGAGGAAAGGAGGGAAGGATACAGAGGAGAGGAGGGAAGGATACAGAGGAAGGGAGGGAAGGATACAGAGGAGAGGAGGGAAGGATACAGAGGAAAGGAGGGAAGGATACAGAGGAGAGGAGGGAAGGATACAGAGGAAAGGAGGGAAGGATACAGACGAGAGGATGGAAGGATACAGAGGAAAGGAGGGAAGGATACAGAGGAAAGGAGGGAAGGATACAGAGGAAAAGGAGGGAAGGATACAGAGGAAAAGGAGGGAAGGATACAGAGTAAAGGAGGGAAGGATACAGAGGAGAGGAGGGAAGGATACAGAGGAAGGGAGGGAAGGATACAGAGGAGAGGAGGGAAGGATACAGAGGAAAGGAGGGAAGGATACAGAGGAAGGGAGAGAAGGATACAGAGGAAAGGAGGGAAGGATACAGAGAAAAGGAGGGAAGGATACAGAGGAAAGGAGGGAAGGATACAGAGGAAAGGAGGGAAGGATACAGAGGAAGGGAGGGAAGGATACAGAGGAAAGGAGGGAAGGATACAGAGGAAAGGAGGGAAGGATACAGAGGAAAGGAGGGAAGGATACAGAGGAAAGGAGGGAAGGATACAGAGGAGAGGAGGGAAGGATACAGAGGAAAGGAGGGGAAGGATACAGAGGAAAAGGAGGGAAGGATATAGAGGAAAGGAGGGAAGGATACAGAGGAGAGGAGGGAAGGATACAGAGGAAGGGAGGGAAGGATACAGAGGAGAGGAGGGAAGGATACAGAGGAAAGGAGGGAAGGATACAGAGGAGAGGAGGGAAGGATACAGAGGAAAGGAGGGAAGGATACAGACGAGAGGATGGAAGGATACAGAGGAAAGGAGGGAAGGATACAGAGGAAAGGAGGGAAGGATACAGAGGAAAAGGAGGGAAGGATACAGAGTAAAGGAGGGAAGGATACAGAGGAGAGGAGGGAAGGATACAGAGGAAGGGAGGGAAGGATACAGAGGAGAGGAGGGAAGGATACAGAGGAAAGGAGGGAAGGATACAGAGGAAGGGAGAGAAGGATACAGAGGAAAGGAGGGAAGGATACAGAGAAAAGGAGGGAAGGATACAGAGGAAAGGAGGGAAGGATACAGAGGAAAGGAGGGAAGGATACAGAGGAAAGGAGGGAAGGATACAGAGGAAAGGAGGGAAGGATACAGAGGAAAGGAGGGAAGGATACAGAGGAAAGGAGGGAAGGATACAGAGGAAAGGAGGGAAGGATACAGAGGAGAGGAGGGAAGGATACAGAGGATACAGAGGATACAGAGGAAAGGAGGGAAGGATACAGAGGAAAGGAGGGAAGGATACAGAGGAAAGGAGGGAAGGATACAGAGGATACAGAGGATACAGAGGAAAGGAGGGAAGGATACAGAGGATACAGAGGAAAGGAGGGAAGGATACAGAGGATACAGAGGAAAGGAGGGAAGGATACAGAGGAAAGGAGGGAAGGATACAGAGGAAAGGAGGGAAGGATACAGAGGAAAGGAGGGAAGGATACAGAGGATACAGAGGAAAGGAGGGAAGGATACAGAGGAAAGGAGGGAAGGATACAGAGGAAAGGAGGGAAGGATACAGATACAGAGGAAAGGAGGGAAGGATACAGAGGAAAGGAGGGAAGGATACAGAGGAAAGGAGGGAAGGATACAGAGGAAAGGAGGGAAGGATACAGAGGAAAGGAGGGAAGGATACAGAGGAAAGGAGGGAAGGATACAGAGGATACAGAGGAGAGGAGGGAAGGATACAGAGGAAAGGAGGGAAGGATACAGAGGAAAGGAGGGAAGGATACAGAGGAAAGGAGGGAAGGATACAGAGGAGAGGAGGGAAGGATACAGAGGAGAGGAGGGAAGGATACAGAGGAGAGGAGGGAAGGATACAGAGGAGAGGAGGGAAGGATACAAAGGAAAGGAGGGAAGGATACAGAGGAAAGGAGGGAAGGATACAGAGGAGAGGAGGGAAGGATACAGAGGAGAGGAGGGAAGGATACAGAGGAGAGGAGCGAAGGATACAGAGGAAAGGAGGGAAGGATACAGAGGAGAGGAGGGAAGGATACAGAGAAAAGGAGGGAAGGATACAGAGGAAAGGAGGGAAGGATACAGAGGAAAGGAGGGAAGGATACAGAGAAAAGGAGGGAAGGATACAGAGGAAAAGGAGGGAAGGATACAGAGGGAAAGGAGGGAAGGATACAGAGAAAAGGAGGGAAGGATACAGAGGAAAGGAGGGAAGGATACAGAGGAAAGGAGGGAAGGATACAGAGGAAAGGAGTGGACTTCTAGTCCGACACAGGAGACAGGCACACCATCCACCGCTTCAAAGTATATCACTCTTTAATGTTCAGTCTCTGGATACTAAAGTAGACGATCTCAGGGGGAGGATCTCCTTCCAAAGAGACATCAGGCACTGTAACACATTCTGTTTCGTGGACTTCAGGACTTCTGCCGAAGTCGATGCCTCTCCTTGTTCGGCGGTCGACGTCACCGGTCTTCTAGCCATCGCCGATCCATTTTTCATTTTCCATTTGTTTTGTCTTGTTTTCCCACACACCTGGTTCTAATTTCCCTCATTATGTGTTATGCAGTTAACCCTCTGTTTCCACCCCATGTCTTTGTGCGGTATTGTTTATCTGTTTGTATGTATGCGCACGTCAGGTGGGTTGGGTTATGTTCAACCCATATTTGTATTAATACATTTCTCCGTTTTGCTACCAAATATCTGCTCTCCTGCACCTGACTTCCTACAGCCCTTCACGCATACCCTGATACTAAGGATATACTGTCTTTGTCCATATGAGCTGGATTCTCAGTATATCAGGAATAATGAGAAGGAGAAGGGAAGGAGAAAGGTAGTGGCGTACGATCAGCTCATGATAACACAAGTCCTTTTGTTCGTCCGACCTATAATACCACACAATCAAATGCTGATCGTATTACCGCCCAAGAGAATTCTCTTTGGTTATTTAAAAAAAAAAAAAAAAAAAACTTGATTTATTAACCAGGTAGGAACAAGTTCTCATTTACAATTGCGACCTGGCCAAGATAAAGCAAAGCAGTGTGACACAAACAACAACACAGAGTTACACAGGGAATAAACAAACATACAGAAAATAACACAATATGAAAATCTATGAACAGTGCAAATGTAGAAGAGAAGGGAGGTAAAGGCAATAAGCCAAAGAGGCTAAATAATTACAACTTAGCATTAACACTGGAGTGATAAATGTGCAGATGATGATGTGTAATTAGAGATACTGGGGTGCAAAGAGGCTAAATAATTACAACTTAGCATTAATACTGGAGTGATAAATGTGCAGATGATGATGTGCAAGTAGAGATACTGGGGTGCAAAGAGGCTAAATAATTACAACTTAGCATTAACACTGGAGTGATAAATGTGCAGATGATGATGTACAAGTAGAGATACTGGGGTGCAGAAGAGCAAGAGGATAAATAACAATATGGGGATGAGGTAGTTGGGTGGGCTATTTACAGATGGGCTGTGTACAGGTACAGTGATCGGTAAGCTGCTCTGACAGCTGATGCCTAAAGTTAGAGAGGGAGATATGAGTCTCCAGCTTCAGTGATTTTTGCAATTTGTTCCAGTCATTGGCAGCAGAGAACTTGAAGGAAAGACGGCCAAAGTAGGTGTTGGCTTTGGGGATGACTAGTGAAATATACCTGCTGGAGCGCGTGCTACAGGTGGGTGATGCTATGGAGACCAGCGAGCTGAGATAAGGGGGGACTTTACCTAGCAGGGTCTTACATTTACATTTACATTTAAGTCATTTAGCAGACGCTCTTATCCAGAGCGACTTACAAATTGGTGCATACACCTTATGACAACCAGTGGAACAGCCACTTGCATCTAAATCTTGTTGGGGGAGAAGGGGGGTGAGAAGGATTACTTACCCTTACTTACCCTATCCTAGGTATTGTAGATGACATGGAGCCAGTGGGTTTGGCGACGAGTATGAAGCGAGGGCCAGCCAATGAGAGCATACAGGTCGCAGTGGTGGGTAGTATATGGGGCTTTGGTGACAAAACGGATGGCACTGTGATAGACTGCATCCAGTTTGCTGAGTAGTGTGTTGGAGGCTATTTTGTAAATGACATCACCGAAGTCAAGGATCGGTAGGATGGTCAGTTTTACGAGGGTATGTTTATCAACATGAAGGAGGCTTTGTTGCTGTAACGGTTTTCTTGAGTCGAAGGAGAGGCGGACCAAAAAGCAGCATGGTTATTATTCATGGTTCTTTAATAAAGAAACTATACATGAATAGACTAACAAAACAAGAAATGTGAAAAACCAGAGACAGGAACAATCACCCACAAAACCCAACACCAAACAGGCTACCTAAATATGGTTCCCAATCAGAGACAATGACTAACACCTGCCTCTAATTGAGAACCATATCAGGCCAAACATAGAAATAGACAAACTAGACATGTAACATAGAATGCCCACTCAGATCACACCCTGACCCAACAAAACATAGAAACATACAAAGCAAACTATGGTCAGGGTGTGAAAGTTGCGAAATAGGAAGCCGGTTCTAGATTTAATTTTAGATTTGAAATGTTTAATGTGAGTCTGAAAGGAGAGTTTACAGTCTAACCAGACACCTAGGTATTAGTAGTTGTCCACATATTCTAAGTCAGAACCGGCGAGAATAGTGATACTAGTCGGGTGGGAGGCCGCAGACAGCAATCGGTTGTAGAGCATGCCTTTAGTTTTACTAGCATTTAAAAGCAGTTGGAGGCCATGGAAGGAGCATTGTGTGTCGTTTTAAGCTCGTTTGGAGGTTTGTTAACACAGTGTACAAAGAAGCACCAGAAGTATACAGAATTTTGTCGTCTGCGTAGAGGTGGATCAGA
This sequence comes from Oncorhynchus keta, assembly GCF_023373465.1. Taxonomy (NCBI): domain Eukaryota; kingdom Metazoa; phylum Chordata; class Actinopteri; order Salmoniformes; family Salmonidae; genus Oncorhynchus; species Oncorhynchus keta. The sequence continues at coordinate 2,214,094 of NC_068455.1, forward strand.
GACTCACCAGCAGCAAGAGCGACATCATAGATCTATACAGAGAAAAGAGTTGGCCTGAGAATTTAACTCTGTGGCACCCCCATAGAGACTATCAGAGGCCCAGAAAACAGGCCCTCTGATTTGACACACTGAACTCTATCAGAGAAGTAGTTGGTGAACCAGGCGAGGCAATCATTTGAGAAGCCAAGGCTATTGAGTCTGCCGATAAGAATGCAGTGATAAGACGAAAGCTTTGGCCAGGTCGATGAATACGGCTGCACAGTAATGTTTCTTATCGATGGCGGTTAAGATATCGTTTAGGACCTTGAGCGTGGCTGAGGTGCACCCATGACCAGCTCTGAAACCAGATTGCACAGCGGAGAAGGTACAGTGGGATTCGAAATGGTTGATGATTTGTTTGTTAACTTGGCTTTCGAAGATTTTAGAGAGGCAGGATGGATATAGGTCTGTAGCAGTTTGGGTCTAGAGTGTCTCCCCCTTTGAAGAGGGGATGACTGCAGCAGCTTTCAATCTTTAGGGATCTCAGATACGTAAGAGAGTTGAACAGGCTAGTAATAGGGGTCTAATTATAGAAAGACAGGGCCAGATTGCCTAGCCCGGCTGATTTGTAGGGATCAGATTTTGCAGCTCTTTCAGAACATCAGCTGTCTGGATTTTGAAGAAGGAGAAGCGGGGTGGGGGGCTTGGGCCAGTTGCTGCAGGGTAAGGGTAAGGGTAGGGGTAGCAAGGTGGAAAGCATGGGCAGCCGTAGAAAAATGCTTCTTGAAATTATCGATTATGGTAGATTTATTGGTGGTGACA
>NC_068455.1:2214994-2272494 GCF_023373465.1 Oncorhynchus keta
AGTGCAGTGGACAGCTGGGAGGAGGTGTTCTTATTCTCCATGGACTTTACAGTGTTTCCTAGCCTCAGTGCAGTGGACAGCTGGGAGGAGGTGCTCTTATTCTCCATGGACTTTACAGTGTTTCCTAGCCTCAGAGCAGTGGGCAGCTGGGAGGAGGTGCTCTTATTCTCCATGGACTTTACAGTGTTTCCTAGCCTCAGAGCAGTGGGCAACTGGTAGGAGGTGTTCTTATTCTCCATGTACTTTACAGTGTTTCCTCAGAGCAGTGGGCAGCTGGGAGGAGGTGTTCTTATTCTCCATGGACTTTACAGTGTTTCCTAGCCTCAGCGCAGTGGGCAGCTGGGAGGAGGTGCTCTTATTCTCCATGGACTTTACAGTGTTTCCTAGCCTCAGAGCAGTGGACAGCTGGGAGGAGGTGCTCTTATTCTCCATGGACTTTACAGTGTTTCCTAGCCTCAGTGCAGTGGGCAGCTGGGATGAGGTGCTCTTATTCTCCATGGACTTTACAGTGTTTCCTAGCCTCAGTGCAGTGGACAGCTGGGAGGAGGTGTTCTTATTCTCCATGGACTTTACAGTGTTTCCTAGCCTCAGAGCAGTGGACAGCTGGGAGGAGGTGCTCTTATTCTCCACGGACTTTACAGTGTTTCCTAGCCTCAGTGCAGTGGGCAGCTGGGAGGAGGTGCTCTTATTCTCCATGGACTTTACAGTGTTTCCTAGCCTCAGAGCAGTGAGCAGCTGGGAGGAGGTTCTCTTATTCTCCATGGACTTTACAGTGTTTCCTAGCCTCAGTGCAGTGGGCAGCTGGGAGGAGGTGCTCTTATTCTCCATGGACTTTACAGTGTTTCCTAGCCTCAGTGCAGTGGGCAGCTGGGAGGAGGTGCTCTTATTCTCCATGGACTTTACAGTGTTTCCTAGCCTCAGTGCAGTGGGCAGCTGGGAGGAGGTGCTCTTATTCTCCATGGACTTTACAGTGTTTCCTAGCCTCAGTGCAGTGGGCAGCTGGGAGGAGGTGCTCTTATTCTCCATGGACTTTACAGTGTTTCCTAGCCTCAGAGCAGTGAGCAGCTGGGAGGAGGTTCTCTTATTCTCCATGGACTTTACAGTGTTTCCTAGCCTCAGTGCAGTGGGCAGCTGGGAGGAGGTGCTCTTATTCTCCATGGACTTTACAGTGTTTCCTAGCCTCAGTGCAGTGGACAGCTGGGAGGAGGTTCTCTTATTCTCCATGGACTTTACAGTGTTTCCTAGCCTCAGAGCAGTGGGCAGCTGGGAGGAGGTGCTCTTATTCTCCATGGACTTTACAGTGTTTCCTAGCCTCAGAGCAGTGGACAGCTGGGAGGAGGTGCTCTTATTCTCCATGGACTTTACAGTGTTTCCTAGCCTCAGTGCAGTGGGAAGCTGGGAGGAGGTTCTCTTATTCTCCATGGACTTTACAGTGTTTCCTAGCCTCAGAGCAGTGGGCAGCTGGGAGGAGGTGCTCTTATTCTCCATGGACTTTACAGTGTTTCCTAGCCTCAGTGCAGTGGGCAGCTGGGAGGAGGTTCTCTTATTCTCCATGGACTTTACAGTGTTTCCTAGCCTCAGAGCAGTGGGCAGCTGGGAGGAGGTGCTCTTATTCTCCATGGACTTTACAGTGTTTCCTAGCCTCAGAGCAGTGGACAGCTGGGAGGAGGTGCTCTTATTCTCCATGGACTTTACAGTGTTTCCTAGCCTCAGTGCAGTGGGAAGCTGGGAGGAGGTTCTCTTATTCTCCATGGACTTTACAGTGTTTCCTAGCCTCAGAGCAGTGGGCAGCTGGGAGGAGGTGCTCTTATTCTCCATGGACTTTACAGTGTTTCCTAGCCTCAGTGCAGTGGGCAGCTGGGAGGAGGTGCTCTTATTCTCCATGGACTTTACAGTGTTTCCTAGCCTCAGAGCAGTGGGCAGCTGGGAGGAGGTGCTCTTATTCTCCATGGACTTTACAGTGTTTCCTAGCCTCAGAGCAGTGGGCAGCTGGGAGGAGGTGCTCTTATTCTCCATGGACTTTACAGTGTTTCCTAGCCTCAGAGCAGTGGGCAGCTGGGAGGAGGTGCTCTTATTCTCCATGGACTTTACAGTGTTTCCTAGCCTCAGAGCAGTGGACAGCTGGGAGGAGGTGCTCTTATTCTCCATGGACTTTACAGTGTTTCCTAGCCTCAGAGCAGTGGACAGCTGGGAGGAGGTGCTCTTATTCTCCACGGACTTTACAGTGTTTCCTAGCCTCAGTGCAGTGGGCAGCTGGGAGGAGGTGCTCTTATTCTCCATGGACTTTACAGTGTTTCCTAGCCTCAGAGCAGTGAGCAGCTGGGAGGAGGTTCTCTTATTCTCCATGGACTTTACAGTGTTTCCTAGCCTCAGAGCAGTGAGCAGCTGGGAGGAGGTTCTCTTATTCTCCATGGACTTTACAGTGTTTCCTAGCCTCAGTGCAGTGGGCAGCTGGGAGGAGGTGCTCTTATTCTCCATGGACTTTACAGTGTTTCCTAGCCTCAGTGCAGTGGGCAGCTGGGAGGAGGTGCTCTTATTCTCCATGGACTTTACAGTGTTTCCTAGCCTCAGAGCAGTGAGCAGCTGGGAGGAGGTTCTCTTATTCTCCATGGACTTTACAGTGTTTCCTAGCCTCAGTGCAGTGGGCAGCTGGGAGGAGGTGCTCTTATTCTCCATGGACTTTACAGTGTTTCCTAGCCTCAGTGCAGTGGACAGCTGGGAGGAGGTTCTCTTATTCTCCATGGACTTTACAGTGTTTCCTAGCCTCAGAGCAGTGGACAGCTGGGAGGAGGTGCTCTTATTCTCCATGGACTTTACAGTGTTTCCTAGCCTCAGTGCAGTGGGAAGCTGGGAGGAGGTTCTCTTATTCTCCATGGACTTTACAGTGTTTCCTAGCCTCAGTGCAGTGGGCAGCTGGGAGGAGGTGCTCTTATTCTCCATGGACTTTACAGTGTTTCCTAGCCTCAGTGCAGTGGGCAGCTGGGAGGAGGTGCTCTTATTCTCCATGGACTTTACAGTGTTTCCTAGCCTCAGTGCAGTGGACAGCTGGGAGGAGGTTCTCTTATTCTCCATGGACTTTACAGTGTTTCCTAGCCTCAGAGCAGTGGGCAGCTGGGAGGAGGTGCTCTTATTCTCCATGGACTTTACAGTGTTTCCTAGCCTCAGAGCAGTGGACAGCTGGGAGGAGGTGCTCTTATTCTCCATGGACTTTACAGTGTTTCCTAGCCTCAGTGCAGTGGGAAGCTGGGAGGAGGTTCTCTTATTCTCCATGGACTTTACAGTGTTTCCTAGCCTCAGAGCAGTGAGCAGCTGGGAGGAGGTGCTCTTATTCTCCATGGACTTTACAGTGTTTCCTAGCCTCAGTGCAGTGGGCAGCTGGGAGGAGGTGCTCTTATTCTCCATGGACTTTACAGTGTTTCCTAGCCTCAGAGCAGTGGGCAGCTGGGAGGAGGTGCTCTTATTCTCCATGGACTTTACAGTGTTTCCTAGCCTCAGAGCAGTGGGCAGCTGGGAGGAGGTGCTCTTATTCTCCATGGACTTTACAGTGTTTCCTAGCCTCAGAGCAGTGGACAGCTGGGAGGAGGTGCTCTTATTCTCCATGGACTTTATAGTGTCCCAGAACTTTTTGGAATTAGTGTTGCAGGATGCACATTTCTGTTTGAAAAAGCTAGCCTTAGCTTTCCTAACTGACTGAGTATATTGGTTCTAGTCAAGCCGTGTATATTCACCCTCAAGCCACGACGGACCTCAAAGAACGTTACTGGGCTTTAGGCAAACTGGAAACCAAATGTCCCACATTTATTTTAACTGGGGATTTTAGCAAAAGCAAATTTGAGGAAAACGCTACTGAAGTTCACCACAGTATTATTTTTTAAATGTATCTGTTATTTTACCAGGTAAGTTGACTGAGACGTTCTCATTTACAGCAATGACCTGGGGAATAGTTACAAGGGAGAGGAGGGGGATGAATGAGCCAATTTGTAAACTGGGGATTATTAGGTGATGGTTTTGAGGGCCAAATTGGGAATTTAGCCAGGACACCAGGGTTAACACCCTTACGATAAGTGCCATGGGATCTTTAATGACCTAAGAGAGTCAGGACACCCGTTTAGGACACTATGCAGGGGGAATTGGGATATTTATTTTAGACCCGAGGAAAGAGTGCCTCCTACTGGCCCTTCAACACCACTTCCAGCAGCATCTGGTCTCCCATCCAGGGACTGAACAGTACCAATCTGGCTTCAGAAGCAAGCCAGCAGTGGTATGCAGGGTTGTATGCTGCTGGCAAGTACTCACACTGCTAAAACACTCGACCATTCAACTCTGCTACTCCAACTTCCGGGATGCCTACAAGGCCCCCGCCCTCCCTTTGGCAAATCTGATCATGACTCCATTTTGGTCCTCGCTTCCTATAGGCAGAAACTCAACCAGGAAGTACCCGTGCTAAGGTCGCTGGTCTGACCAATCGGAATCCAGGTTATTAAACAGGACATAAGACAGTCTTGGAGACACACCCTGAAGAAACACTAATGGGACAAATATGTTCTTGTTACATTTACAATAAACAGGGAAATATGTTTTGCGATTGTTTATTGTCAATCTGCAAACACATGAGGATCTGGGAAATAAGCACCACTGAACATACGGGCACACCATTAAAATGCACGACAGGTGAAATGCACACCATTAAAATGCACACCATTAAAATGCACGGCAGGTGAAATGCACACCATTAAAATGCACACCATTAAAATGCACACCATTAAAATGCACGGCAGGTGAAATGCACACCATTAAAATGCACGGCAGATGAAATGCACACCATTAAAATGCACGGCAGGTGAAATGCACACCATTAAAATGCACGGCAGGTGAAATGCACACCATTAAAATGCACGGCAGGTGAAATGCACACCATTAAAATGCACGGCAGGTGAAAAGCACGACAGGTGAAATGCACACCATTGAAATGCACGGCAGGTGAAATGCACACCATTGAAATGCACGGCAGGTGAAATGCACACCATTAAAATGCACGGCAGGTGAAATGCACACCATTAAAATGCACGGCAGATGAAATGCACACCATTAAAATGCACGGCAGGTGAAATGCACACCATTAAAATGCACGGCAGGTGAAATGCACACCATTAAAATGCACACCATTAAAATGCACGGCAGGTGAAATGCACACCATTAAAATGCACGGCAGGTGAAATGCACACCATTAAAATGCACGGCAGGTGAAATGCACGACAGGTGAAATGCACACCATTGAAATGCACGGCAGGTGAAATGCACACCATTGAAATGCACGGCAGGTGAAATGCACACCATTAAAATGCACGGCAGGTGAAATGCACACCATTAAAATGCACACCATTAAAATGCACGGCAGGTGAAATGCACACCATTAAAATGCATGGCAGGTGAAATACACACCATTAAAATGCACGGCAGGTGAAATGCACGACAGGTGAAATGCACAACATTAAAATGCACGACAGGTGAAATGCACACCATTAAAATGCACGGCAGATGAAATGCACGGCAGGTGAAATGCACACCATTAAAATGCACACCATTAAAATGCACGGCAGGTGAAATGCACACCATTAAAATGCACGACAGGTGAAATGCACACCATTAAAATGCACACCATTAAAATGCACACCATTAAAATGCACACCATTAAAATGCACGACAGGTGAAATGCACACCATTAAAATGCACACCATTAAAATGCACACCATTAAAATGCACGGCAGGTGAAATGCACACCATTAAAATGCACGGCAGGTGAAATGCACACCATTAAAATGCATGGCAGATGAAATGCACACCATTAAAATGCACGGCAGGTGAAATGCACACCATTAAAATGCACGGCAGGTGAAATGCACACCATTAAAATGCACGGCAGGTGAAATGCACACCATTAAAATGCACACCATTAAAATGCACGGCAGGTGAAATGCACACCATTAAAATGCACGGCAGGTGAAATGCACACCATTAAAATGCACGGCAGGTGAAATGCACACCATTAAAATGCACGGCAGATGAAATGCACGGCAGGTGAAATGCACACCATTAAAATGCACACCTTTAAAATGCACGGCAGGTGAAATGCACACCATTAAAATGCACACCATTAAAATGCACGGCAGGTGAAATGCACACCATTAAAATGCACGGCAGGTGAAATGCACAGCAGGTGAAATGCACACCATTAAAATGCACGGCAGGTGAAATGCACACCATTAAAATGCACGGCAGGTGAAATGCACACCATTAAAATGCACGGCAGATGAAATGCACACCATTAAAATGCACGGCAGGTGAAATGCACACCATTAAAATGCACGGCAGGTGAAATGCACACCATTAAAATGCACGGCAGGTGAAATGCACACCATTAAAATGCACACCATTAAAATGCACGGCAGGTGAAATGCACACCATTAAAATGCACGGCAGGTGAAATGCACACCATTAAAATGCACGGCAGGTGAAATGCACACCATTAAAATGCACGGCAGATGAAATGCACGGCAGGTGAAATGCACACCATTAAAATGCACACCTTTAAAATGCACGGCAGGTGAAATGCACACCATTAAAATGCACACCATTAAAATGCACGGCAGGTGAAATGCACACCATTAAAATGCACGGCAGGTGAAATGCACAGCAGGTGAAATGCACACCATTAAAATGCACACCATTAAAATGCACAGCAGGTGAAATGCACACCATTAAAATGCACGGCAGGTGAAATGCATGACAGGTGAAATGCACGACAGGTGAAATGCACACCATTGAAATGTATGGAAGGTTAATGTCAAATAATGATTGAAAGATTTGCTTGTGTTGTCATGCCAACTCCTTGTCACTCACTGTCATGCCAACTCCTTGACACCTCATTGTCATGCCAACTCCTTGTCACTCACTGTCATGCCAACTCCTTGTCACTCATTGTCATGCCAACTCCTTGTCACTCACTGTCATGCCAACTCCTTGTCACTCACTGTCATGCCAACTCCTTGTCGCTCACTGACATGCCAACTCCTTGACACCTCACTGCCATGCCAACTCCTTGACACCTCACTGCCATGCCAACTCCTTGACACCTCACTGCCATGCCAACTCCTTGACACCTCACTGCCATGCCAACTCCTTGACTCACTGCCATGCCAACTCCTTGACACCTCACTGCCATGCCAACTCCTTGACTCACTGTCATGCCAACTCCTTGACACTCACTGCCATGCCAACTCCTTGACACCTCATTGTCATGCCAACTCCTTGACTCACTGTCATGCCAACTCCTTGACACCTCACTGTCATGCCAACTCCTTGACTCACTGTCATGCCAACTCCTTGAAACTCACTGTCATGCCAACTCCTTGACTCACTGTCATGCCAACTCCTTGACTCACTGTCATGCCAACTCCTTGAAACTCACTGTCATGCCAACTCCTTGACTCACTGTCATGCCAACTCCTTGAAACTCACTGTCATGCCAACTCCTTGACTCACTGCCATGCCAACTCCTTGGCTCACTGCCATGCCAACTCCTTGAAACTCACTGTCATGCCAACTCCTTGACTCACTGCCATGCCAACTCCTTGACTCACTGCCATGCCAACTCCTTGACTCACTGCCATGCCAACTCCTTGACACTCATTGTCATGCCAACTCCTTGACACCTCATTGTCATGCCAACTCCTTGACACCTCATTGTCATGCCAACTCCTTGACACCTCATTGTCATGCCAACTCCTTGACACCTCATTGTCATGCCAACTCCTTGACACCTCATTGTCATGCCAACTCCTTGACACCTCATTGTCATGCCAACTCCTTGACACCTCATTGTCATGCCAACTCCTTGACACCTCATTGTCATGCCAACTCCTTGACACCTCATTGTCATGCCAACTCCTTGACACCTCATTGTCATGCCAACTCCTTGACACCTCATTGTCATGCCAACTCCTTGACACCTCATTGTCATGCCAACTCCTTGACACCTCATTGTCATGCCAACTCCTTGACACCTCATTGTCATGCCAACTCCTTGACACCTCATTGTCATGCCAACTCCTTGACACCTCATTGTCATGCCAACTCCTTGACACTCACTGTCATGCCAACTCCTTGACACCTCACTGCCATGCCAACTCCTTGACTCACTGCCATGCCAACTCCTTGACTCACTGTCATGCCAACTCCTTGACTCACTGCCATGCCAACTCCTTGACACCTCACTGCCATGCCAACTCCTTGACTCACTGTCATGCCAACTCCTTGACACTCACTGCCATGCCAACTCCTTGACACCTCATTGTCATGCCAACTCCTTGACACCTCACTGTCATGCCAACTCCTTGACACCTCACTGTCATGCCAAAAAATTGTGCAATTGAGTTGACAAGATAGCACAAACAGAAATAACATATCTAGGACCAGTCTGTCTGTAAAGGAGGTAATGTCAGAATGTGTTGCTCTTATATAATTTATTATATAAACATATATGCAATTTATCAAAGGCCGGCTCCCTTCATCAGAGGCCGGTCTAGTATAGAGAGTTAAAATTAGCCAGAGTGGGAACATCAGTGTTTATAGTAGGTCAGATTGGGGCTGAATATGCACTTTGTTAAGCGTGAACGGTAATACCCTAAGGACCACTATATGAGACGCTGCAAACACAGAAAATTATCATGTTCTTTAAGTAGGCATTGAAAGCTTTACAGCTGGATTTGTCACATGTCAATGATAGGGGCCGGCGTTTGATATGATTATTATGAGTCAATCACCACCTTCCGGAGACACCTGAAACCCCACCTCTTTAAGGAATACCTAGGATAGGATAAAGTAATCCTTCTCACCCCCCCCCTTAAAAGATTTAGATGCACTATTGTAAAGTGGCTGTTCCACTGGATGTCATAAGGTGAATGCACCAATTTGTAAGTCGCTCTGGATAAGAGCGTCTGCTAAATGACTTAAATGTAAATGTAAAATGTAAATTATGACTGATATCAGTGTAAGACAAACCAGTCAGGAGTTTGATATGATTATTATGACTGATATCAGTGTAAGACAAACCAGTCAGGAGTTTGATATGATTATTATGACTGATATCAGTGTAAGACAAACCAGTCAGGAGTTTGCTATGATTATTATGACTGATATCAGTGTAAGACAAACCAGTCAGGAGTTTGATATGATTATTATGACTGATATCAGTGTAAGACAAACCAGTCAGGAGTTTGATATGATTATTATGACTGATATCAGTGTAAGACAAACCCATCAGGAGTTTGATATGACGGGTTTAAGGCTTAAGCTTCAAGCTGAACAGAAACAAACGTCCTTAAAGCTCTTGTCTTTTAATCACTACAACAAACCAAAGACAAACCACTTCTGTGTGTGTGTGTCTACTAACAGTATTTGGTCTGCTAACAAAGGCCCAGGTCGTGAACCTAATAAAATGTAATAACAGTATCTCCTTCTCTAACGAGGAACTTCATGACCGAACTTCATAAATTATGCAAATACACCGGCCAGTTATTCTACAAGGTTTAATAGAGGGGAAAGAGAGAGAGGAGAGAGAGAGAGAGAGAGAGAGAGAGAGAGAGAGAGAGAGAGAGAGAGAGAGAGAGAGAGAAATAGAGAGTGAGAGAGAGAAAGAGAGAGAGAGAGAGAAATAAAGAGTGAGAGAGAGACGAGAGAGAGAGAGAGAGAGAGAGAGAGAGAGAGAGAGAGAGAGAGAGAGAGAGAGAGAGAAACAAAGAGAGAGAGAGAGAGAGAGACAGAGAGAGAGAGAGTGTATTGTTTATTTCACTTTAGATATTCACTTGATATATTATCTACCTCACTTGCTTTGGCAATGTTAACACATGTTGCCCATGCCAATAAAGCCCTTGAATTTAATTTAATTGAATTGAGAGAGAGAGACAGAGAGAGAGAGAGAGAGAGACAGAGAGAGAGAGCGCGAGTCAGAGATATATTTCAGTATGTAGAAATAGAAAGAACTCATTGGGTTTGAAAAGAGCCAGCACAGTAATAGTAAAATAACTCCTTTCACCCTATTACTGTTGGTTTAACACACATTGTGGAAAGCCAGTTATTGTACATGGGTTAATGGAGATACAGTAGAGTGGAGAGCTTTAATCTGTAGAAACAGAGGTCTTTACACTGTAAGACCAAACAGGGTTCAGTCAACGCACTCTGATAGGTCTACCATTGGTTCAGGACACTCTGATAGGTCTACCGTTGGTTCAGGACACTCTGATAGGTCTACCGTTGGTTCAGGACACTCTGATAGGTCTACCGTTGGTTCAGGACACTGATAGGTCTACCATTGGTTCAGGACACTCTGATAGGTCTACCATTGGTTCAGGACACTCTGATAGGTCTACCGTTGGTTCAGGACACTCTGATAGGTCTACCGTTGGTTCAGGACACTCTGATAGGTCTACCGTTGGTTCAGGACACTCTGATAGGTCTACCATTGGTTCAGGACACTCTGATAGGTCTACCATTGGTTCAGGACACTCTGATAGGTCTACCGTTGGTTCAGGACACTCTGATAGGTCTACCATTGGTTCAGGACACTCTGATAGGTCTACCGTTGGTTCAGGACACTCTGATAGGTCTACCGTTGGTTCAGGACACTCTGATAGGTCTACCGTTGGTTCAGGACACTCTGATAGGTCTACCGTTGGTTCAGGACACTCTGATAGGTCTGCCATTGGTTCAGGACACTCTGATAGGTCTACCGTTGGTTCAGGACACTCTGATAGGTCTACCTTTGGTTCAGGACACTCTGATAGGTCTGCCATTGGTTCAGGACACTCTGATAGGTCTACCATTGGTTCAGGACACTCTGATAGGTCTACCATTGGTTCAGGACACTCTGATAGGCCTACCGTTTGTTCAGGACACTCTGATAGGTCTACCGTTCGTTGACAGTAGCCGTGTCCTGTATAGTGGTATAGTAGTATATGAGTATAGTAGAATAGTAGTACAGCAGTATAGTAGTATAGTCAGATAGTAGAATAGTAGCATATCAGTACAGTGGTATTGTTGTATAGCTGTTTAGCGGTAGAGCAGTATAGTAGCATAGCAGCATAGCATTACAGTACTAGAGCAGTATAGTAGCATAGCAGCATAGCATTACAGTACTATAGCAGTATAGTAGCATAGCAGCATAGCATTACAGTACTATAGCAGTATAGTAGCATAGCAGCATAGCATTACAGTACTATAGCAGTATAGTAGCATAGCAGCATAGCATTACAGTACTATAGCAGTATAGTAGCATAGCAGCATAGCATTACAGTACTATAGCAGTATAGTAGCATAGCAGCATAGCAGTACAGTACTATAGCAGTATAGTAGCATAGCAGCATAGCATTACAGTACTATAGCAGTATAGTAGCATAGCAGCATAGCAGTACAGTACTATAGCAGTATAGTAGCATAGCAGCATAACAGTACAGTACTATAGCAGCATAGCAGCATAGCATTACAGTACTATAGCAGTATAGTAGCATAGCAGCATAGCATTACAGTACTATAGCAGTATAGTAGCATAGCAGCATAGCATTACAGTACTATAGCAGTATAGTAGCATAGCAGCATAGCATTACAGTACTATAGCAGTATAGTAGCATAGCAGCATAGCAGTACAGTACTATAGCAGTATAGTAGCATAGCAGCATAGCATTACAGTACTATAGCAGTATAGTAGCATAGCAGCATAGCAGTACAGTACTATAGCAGTATAGTAGCATAGCAGCATAACAGTACAGTACTATAGCAGTATAGCAGCATAGCATTACAGTACTATAGCAGTATAGTAGCATAGCAGCATAGCATTACAGTACTATAGCAGTATAGTAGCATAGCAGCATAGCATTACAGTACTATAGCAGTATAGTAGCATAGCAGCATAACAGTACAGTACTATAGCAGTATAGTAGCATAGCATTACAGTACTATAGCAGGACAGTACTATAGCAGCATATCAGTACAGCAGTATATCGGTATAGTAGTATAGCGGTATTGAGTATAGCACTATAGCAGTACGGCAGTATAGTACTGTAGCAGTATAGTGGTATAGTAGCATAGCCATATGGTAGTATGGTCGTGAAGTTCCATTATGGTATAGCAGAATAGTAGTATAGTGAATTTGTAGCATAGTAATATAGTAGCGTAGTAGTACAGCAGTATAGTAGAAAAGTAGTATAGCAGTTTAGCCGTATAGTAGAATAGTAGTATAGTAATATAGCAGTATAGTGGCATGGTTGTATATCAGTATAGTAGTATAGCAGTATAGGTGTATAGTAGTATATCAGTATATTAGTGTAGTGGCATAGTAGTATAGTAGTATAGTGGTACGGTTGTATATCAGTATAGTAGTATAGTAGTATAGCAGTATAGGTGTATAGTTGTATATCAGTAAATTAGTGTAGTGGTATAGTAGTATAGTACTATATAAATAAAGTAGCATAGCAGTATTGCAGTTAACACTATAACAGTATAGTAGTATTGTAGTATAGCAGTATAGCAGTATAGGAATATATCACTATAGTGAAATGGCAGTATAGTTGCATAGAGGTACATTAGTATATCAGTATATTTGTATAGCAGTATAGTGGTATAGTAGTATATTAGTATATCACTATACATATAGGGGTATAGTAGTATAGTAGTATAGTAGTATAGCAGTATAGCAGCAAGGCAGTATAGTAGTAAAGTAGTATAGTACTACTTCAGTATGGTTGTATAGTAGTAAAGTAGTATAGTACTATATCAGTATAGTGGTAAAGTAGTACAGTGGTATAACAGTATAGCAGTATAGCCGTGTAGTAGTACAGAAGAATATCAGTATAGTTGTATAGCAGCATCATAGTATAGTAGCATAGTAGTATAGTAGGGTAGTAGGATAGTATGATATCAGTATAGTTGTATAGCAGCATCATAGTATAGTAGTATAGTAGGATATCAGTATAGTTGTATAGCAGCATCATAGTATAGTAGCATAGTAGTATAGTAGGATATCCGTATAGTAGTATAGTAGGATAGTAGTATAGTAGGATATCAGTATAGTAGTATAGTAGGACAGTAGTATAGTAGGATATCAGTATAGTAGTATAGTAGGACAGTAGTATAGTAGGATATGAGTATAGTAGGATAGTAGTATAGTAGGATATCAGTATAGTAGTATAGTAGGACAGCAGTATAGGAGTATAGTAGGATATCAGTATAGTAGGATATCAGTATAGTAGTATAGTAGCATATCTGTATATCTGTATATCTGTACAGCAGTATATCTGTATGGTAGTAGAGCAGTACAGTGGTATAGTGGTATAGCAGTATGGTAGTATAGTAGTATAGTAGTATATCTGTACAGCAGTATATCTGTATGGTCGTAGAGCAGTACAGCAGTATAGTTGTGTAGTATAGCAGTATAACGCTATAGTGGTGTACCAGTTTTGAAGTATGGTAGTATGGTAGTATATCAGCATAGCAGAATAGTAGTATAGCAGTACAGGAGTATATTAGAATAGCAGTATTGTACTATATCAGTATAGTAGTATAGTAGAATAGCAGTATAGTGGTATAGAAGTATAGTAGCATATCAGTATATCTCTATAGTAGTGCAGTAGTACAGCAGTATAGAAGTACAGTAGTATAGTAGCATATCAGTATATCCATATAGTACTTTAGTAGTGCAGTAGTACAGCAGCACAGTGATATAGCAATATATTCGCACATTAGCATAGTAGAACATTAGTATAGTTGTATAGCAGTATATTAGTATATTAGTATAGTAGTATATTAGTATAGTTGTATAGCAGTATATTAGTATAGTTGTATATTAGTATAGTAGTATAGCAGTATATTAGTATAGTAGTATAGCAGTATATTAGTATAGTAGTATAGCAGTATATTAGTATAGTTGTATAGCAGTATATTAGCATAGCAGTATATTAGTCTAGTAGTATAGCATTATATTAGTATAGTTGTATAGCAGTATATTAGTATAGTTGTATATTAGTATAGTAGTATAGCAGTATATTAGTATAGTAGTATAGCAGTATATTAGTATAGTTGTATAGTAGTATATTAGTATAGGTGTATAGTGGTATATTAGTATAGTAGTATAGCAGTATATTAGTATAGTTGTATAGCAGTATATTAGTATAGTTGTATAGCAGTATATTAGTATAGTTGTATATTAGTATAGTAGTATAGCAGTATATTAGTATAGTAGTATAGCAGTATTTTAGTCTAGTAGTATAGCAGTATATTAGTATAGTTTTATAGCAGTATATTAGTACAGTTGTATAGCAGTATACTAGCATAGTTGTATAGCAGTATATTAGTATAGTAGTATAGCAGTATATTAGTATAGTAGTATAGCAGTATATTAGTATAGTAGTATAGCAGTATATTAGTATAGTAGTATAGCAGTATATTAGTATAGTTGTATAGCAGTATATTAGTATAGTTGTATAGCAGTATATTAGTATAGTTGTATATTAGTATAGTAGTATAGCAGTATATTAGTATAGTAGTATAGCAGTATATTAGTATAGTTGTATAGCAGTATATTAGTATAGTAGTATAGCAGTATATTAGTATAGTTGTATAGCAGTATATTAGTATAGTAGTATAGCAGTATATTAGTATAGTAGTATAGCAGTATATTAGTATAGTAGTATAGCGGTATATTAGTCTAGTAGTATAGCAGTATATTAGTATAGTAGTATAGCAGTATATTAGTATAGTTGTATAGCAGTATATTAGTATAGTAGTATAGCAGTATATTAGTATAGTTGTATAGCAGTATATTAGTATAGTAGTATAGCAGTATATTAGTATAGTTGTATAACAGTATAGTAGTATAGCAGTATATTAGTATAGTAGTATAGCAGTATATTAGTATAGTAGTATAGCAGTATATTAGTATAGTTGTATAGCAGTATATTAGCATAGCAGTATATTAGTCTAGTAGTATAGCATTATATTAGTATAGTTGTATAGCAGTATATTAGTATAGTTGTATATTAGTATAGTAGTATAGCAGTATATTAGTATAGTAGTATAGCAGTATATTAGTATAGTAGTATAGCAGTATATTAGTATAGTTGTATAGCAGTATATTAGTATAGCAGTATATTAGTATAGTAGTATAGCAGTATATTAGTATAGTTGTATAGCAGTATATTAGTATAGTAGTATAGCAGTATATTAGTATAGTTGTATAACAGTATATTAGTATAGGTGTATATTAGTATAGTAGTATAGCAGTATATTAGTATAGTAGTATAGCAGTATATTAGTATAGTTGTATAGCAGTATATTAGCATAGCAGTATATTAGTATAGTAGTATAGCAGTATATTAGTATAGTAGTATAGCAGTATATTAGTATAGTAGTATAGCGGTATATTAGTCTAGTAGTATAGCAGTATATTAGTATAGCAGTATATTAGTATAGTTGTATAGCAGTATATTAGTATAGTAGTATAGCAGTATATTAGTATAGTTGTATAGCAGTATATTAGTATAGTAGTATAGCAGTATATTAGTATAGTTGTATAACAGTATATTAGTATAGGTGTATATTAGTATAGTAGTATAGCAGTATATTAGTATAGCAGTATATTAGTATAGTTGTATAGCAGTATATTAGCATAGCAGTATATTAGTATAGTAGTATAGCAGTATATTAGTATAGTAGTATAGCAGTATATTAGTATAGTAGTATAGCAGTATATTAGTATAGTAGTATAGCAGTATATTAGTATAGTTGTATAGCAGTATATTAGCATAGCAGTATATTAGTCTAGTAGTATAGCATTATATTAGTATAGTTGTATAGCAGTAAAGCGGTACAGCAGTATAGTATTATGGTGCAATGTGAGGACCATTAACCTGAATAAGAGACACACTGAGAGGACCATTAACCTGAATAAGAGACAAACTGAGATATGAGGACCATTAACCTGAATAAGAGACAAACTGAGATATGAGGACCATTAACTTGAATAAGAGACACACTGAGATATGAGGACTGTTAACCTGAATAAGAGACACACTGAGATATGAGGACCATTAACCTGAATAAGAGACACACTGAGAGGACCATTAACCTGAATAAGAGACACACTGAGATATGAGGACTGTTAACCTGAATAAGAGACACACTGAGATATGAGGACTGTTAACCTGAATAAGAGACACACTGAGAGGACCATTAACCTGAATAAGAGACACACTGAGATATGAGGACCATTAACATGAATAAGAGACACACTGAGAGGACCATTAATCTGAATAAGAGACACACTGAGAGGACCATTAATCTGAATAAGAGACACACTGAGAGGACCATTAACCTGAATAAGAGACACACTGAGATATGAGGACCATTAACCTTAATAAGAGACACACTGAGAGGACCATTAACATGAATAAGAGACACACTGAGATATGAGGACCATTAATCTGAATAAGAGACACACTGAGAGGACCATTAACATGAATAAGAGACACACTGAGATATGAGGACCATTAATCTGAATAAGAGACACACTGAGATATGAGGACTGTTAACCTGAATAAGAGACACACTGAGATATGAGGACTGTTAACCTGAATAAGAGACACACTGAGATATGAGGACCATTAACCTGAATAAGAGACACACTGAGATATGAGGACCATTAACCTGAATAAGAGACACACTGAGAGGACCATTAACCTGAATAAGAGACACACTGAGATATGAGGACCATTAACCTGAATAAGAGACACACTGAGATATGAGGACCATTAACCTGAATAAGAGACACACTGAGAGGACCATTAACCTGAATAAGAGACACACTGAGATATGAGGACCATTAACCTGAATAAGAGACACACTGAGAGGACCATTAACCTGAATAAGAGACACACTGAGATATGAGGACCATTAACCTGAATAAGAGACACACTGAGAGGACCATTAACCTGAATAAGAGACACACTGAGAGGACCATTAATCTGAATAAGAGACACACTGAGATATGAGGACCATTAACCTGAATAAGAGATACACTGAGACATGAGGACCATTAACCTGAATAAGAGACACACTGAGAGGACCATTAACCTGAATAAGAGACACACTGAGATATGAGGACCATTAACCTGAATAAGAGACACACTGAGATATGAGGACCATTAACCTGAATAAGAGACACACTGAGAGGACCATTAACCTGAATAAGAGACACACTGAGAGGACCATTAACCTGAATAAGAGACACACTGAGATATGAGGACCGTTAACCTGAATAAGAGACACACTGAGATATGAGGACCATTAACCTGAATAAGAGACAAACTGAGATATGAGGACCATTAACCTGAATAAGAGACACACTGAGAGGACCATTAACCTGAATAAGAGACACACTGAGATATGAGGACCATTAACCTGAATAAGAGACAAACTGAGATATGAGGACCATGAACCTGAATAAGAGACACACTGAGAGGACCATTAACCTGAATAAGAGACACACTGAAATATGAGGACCATGAACCTGAATAAGAGACACACTGAGATATGAGGACCGTTAACCTGAATAAGAGACACACTGAAATATGAGGACCATGAACCTGAATAAGAGACACACTGAGATATGAGGACCGTTAACCTGAATAAGAGACACACTGAGAGGACCATTAACCTGAATAAGAGAGACACTGAGATATGAGGACCGTTAACCTGAATAAGAGACACACTGAGAGGACCATTAACCTGAATAAGAGACACACTGAGATATGAGGACTGTTAACCTGAATAAGAGACACACTGAGATATGAGGACTGTTAACCTGAATAAGAGACACACTGAGAGGACCATTAATCTGAATAAGAGACACACTGAGATATGAGGACTGTTAACCTGAATAAGAGACACACTGAGATATGAGGACCGTTAACCTGAATAAGAGACACACTGAGAGGACCATTAACCTGAATAAGAGACACACTGAGATATGAGGACTGTTAACCTGAATAAGAGACACACTGAGATATGAGGACCATTAACCTGAATAAGAGACACACTGAGAGGACCATTAATCTGAATAAGAGACACACTGAGAGGACCATTAACCTGAATAAGAGACACACTGAGATATGAGGACCATTAACTTGAATAAGAGACACACTGAGAGGACCATTAATCTGAATAAGAGACCCACTGAGAGGACCATTAACCTGAATAAGAGACACACTGAGATATGAGGACCATTAACCTGAATAAGAGACACACTGAGAGGACCATTAACCTGAATAAGAGACACACTGAGATATGAGGACCATTAACTTGAATAAGAGACACACTGAGAGGACCATTAATCTGAATAAGAGACCCACTGAGAGGACCATTAACCTGAATAAGAGACACACTGAGATATGAGGACCATTAACCTGAATAAGAGACACACTGAGAGGACCATTAACCTGAATAAGAGACACACTGAGAGGACCATTAACCTGAATAAGAGACACACTGAGATATGAGGACCATTAACCTGAATAAGAGACACACTGAGATATGAGGACCATTAACCTGAATAAGAGACACACTGAGATATGAGGACCATTAACCTGAATAAGAGACACACTGAGATATGAGGACCATTAACCTGAATAAGAGACACACTGAGATATGAGGACCATTAACCTGAATAAGAGACACACTGAGAGGACCATTAACCTGAATAAGAGACACACTGAGATATGAGGACCATTAACCTGAATAAGAGACACACTGAGAGGACCATGAACCTGAATAAGAGACACACTGAGATATGAGGACCATTAACCTGAATAAGAGACACACTGAGATATGAGGACCATTAACCTGAATAAGAGACACACTGAGAGGACCATTAACCTGAATAAGAGACACACTGAGATATGAGGACCATTAACCTGAATAAGAGACACACTGAGAGGACCATTAACCTGAATAAGAGACACACTGAGATATGAGGACCATTAACATGAATAAGAGACACACTGAGAGGACCATTAATCTGAATAAGAGAGTGTGTGTTACAGTGATAGAGGAGGTTAACCGTCTAAGGCGGTGTCCCAAAATGGAACCCAATTCCCTACATAGTGCATTAATTATTGGCCAGGGCCCATGGATATTATGGCGACGTTTAAAGATTTCACGCTGGGATGGTTATAAAACACTGGATTATTATCAAACACCTATTTGACATTCGGCTGAAATGTTGTTTGAAATGTAGCTGATTATTTTCACAGTAGGTTTATTATATCCAACGTCAACTCAACAGGGGAACAGGGAAAAAAACTTAATTGCTACAGAATGTAGTCATTTTATGTCAAAACGTTACATCAAATTAGATTTGGTTGTACTACAATGTAAAAACAATTTAAACTGAGCCATGTTGGTTTAAAAAGCTGACTCTTCCGAATTAAAATTGATCTAGCGGGGTGGATGGGGGGGTGGGGGGGTGGAACAAAGTGATTTTATTGTGTGGGGTGGTTTTAGCTATCTAGCTCTGTGTTTAAATTGAGAGGGGGTACTTTGTTTATTGGGGAGAGGGGGTACTTTCTCTATTGGGGAGAGGGGGTACTTTCTCTATTGGGGAGAGGGGGTACTCTGTTTATTGGGGAGAGGGGGTACTTTCTCTATTGGGGAGAGGGGGTACTTTCTCTATTGGGGAGAGGGGTACTTTATTGGGGAGAGGGGTACTTTTTATTGGGGAGAGGGGGTACTTTCTTTATTGGGGAGAGGGGGTACTCTGTTTATTGGGGAGAGGGGGTACTTTCTTTATTGGGGAGAGGGGGTACTCTGTTTATTGGGGAGAGGGGGTACTCTGTTTATTGGGGAGAGGGGGTGCATTTATATAGTAATCTGGGATGGAGGTAGTTTGAAAACTACACAATGAAAGTAACTATGCTTTTAGGCTGTGACCCAGATGGATATGCAGTGGGTGCATTTATGTGTAATGTGTGATGGTGTAGTGTGAAAACTACACAATGTGTAACTATGCTTTTGGTGTGTGATGGATATGTGTGTGTGTGTGTGTGTGTGTGTGTGTGTGTGTGTGTGTGTGTGTGTGTGTGTGTGTGTGTGTGTGTGTGTGTGTGTGTGTGTGTGTGTGTGTGTGTGTGTGTGTGTGTGTGTGTTGAGGGTGAAGCAGCAGTTGATAACTGCTGTTACTGTTTACACTAATTGACCAGTAATCTTAGTGTTTCCTGTTGAGGAGGAGAGAGATAGAGAGGCTTCTCACTGGGCTGCACCTGGTCCTAGTCTGTTCTACACCCTGGTCATTATCATCCTGGTACCACTTTGGAATCATTACCATGGCGTTGACTGAGGAGGAGGAAGAGGAAGGAGGGCTACTCCCCGGGGTTATTGTTGTGCAGGGTTGAGGGATTTAGGGAGTGAAGAGGGAGAAGAAGGAGGATACAGAGGGGGGAGAAGGACAGAGAGAGAGAGAGAGAGAGAGAGAGAGAGAGAGAGAGAGAGAGAGAGAGAGAGAGAGAGAGAGAGAGAGAGAGAGAGAGAGAGAGAGAGAGAGAGAGAGAGAGAGAGAGAGAGAGAGCAGGAGAATAGAGAGAATAGAGAGAGACCAGGCTTTAGATGTTGACTAAAGGGTTATGGGTAATCTTCAGTTTCTATTTCCTGCTTCCCAAATGGCTACCCAGACTCCTTGCTACAACCAAACGCTACGCCCACGGACGTTAGTTCTTCTCTGCAATGAGTTTGATTCTGAGTGCTTCCTCAGCCCTTCAACGAATGCCAACACATTCGGGGTAGTCTGATTGGTCCAGAAACTTATGGGTTGGGTCAGTGCCTGATTACACGTAGGTAAAATAGCGGATTGAAAAATCGTCATTGACTTTGAAACTCTGATTGGACAGTCTAATTAAAAGACTGTTTCAGGAGAGGGAGTGAGAGAAGGAGAGAGAGTAGAGAGAAAGAGGGATAGCGAGAGAGAGAGAGACAGAGAGAGAGAGAGAGAGAGGGAGAGCGAGGGAGAGAGGTAGAGAAAGAGAGAGAGAGAGAGAGAGAGAGAGAGAGAGAGAGAGAGACAGAGAGAGACAGAGAGAGAGAGAAAGAGGGAGAGCAAGGGAGAGAGGTAGAGAAAGAGCGAGAAAAGGAGAGGCAGAGAGACAGAGACAGACAAAGAGGGAGCGAGAGATAATTCCTTATAAAAATACAGTATTCAGACCCCTGGACTTTTTACACATTTAGTTACATGACAACGTTATTCTTAAATGGATTAAATAGTTTTTTTCCCTCATCAATCTACAAGCTTGGCACACCTGTATTTGGGGAGTTTCTCCCATTCTTCTCTGCAGATCCTCTCAAGCTCTGTCAGGTTGGATGGGGAGCGTTGCTGCACAGCTATTTTCAAGACTCTTCAGAGACGTTCGATCGGGTTAAAGTCCAGGCTCAAGTTTGGTCCACTCAAGGACATTCAGAATCTTGTCCCGAAGCCACTCCTGCGTTCTCTTGGCTGTGTGCTTAGGGTCGTTGTTCTGTTGGAAGGTGACCCTTCGCCCTAGTCTGAGGTCCTGAGTGCTCTGGAGCAGGTTTTCATCAAGGATCTCTCTGTAAAATGATGCTGCCACCACCATTGCTTCACCTTAGGGATGACATCAGACGTGATGCTTGGCATTCAGGCCAAAGAGTTCAATCTTGGTTTCATCATTTTCATCAGACAAGCAAATCTTGTCTGTCTTGGTCTGAGAGTCCTTTAGGCAAACTCCAAACGGGCTGTTATGTGCCTTTTATTGAGGAGTGGCTTCTGTCTGGCCTCTCTAGCATAAAGGCCTGATTGGTGGAGTGCTGCAGAGATGGTTGTCCTTCTGGAAGGTTCTTCCATCTCCACAGAGGAATTCTTGAGCGCTGTCAGAGTGACCATCAGGTTATTGTTCATCTCCCTGACCAAGGCCCTTCTCCCCCGAGTGCTCAGTTTGCTCAGTTTGGTTCTGCTCTAAGAGTCTTGGTGGTTCCAAACTTCTTCCATTTAAGAATGATGGAGGCCACTGTGTTCTTGAGGACCTTCAATGCTGTAGAAATGTTTTGGTACCCTTCCCCAGATCTGTGCCTCGACACATTCCCGTCTCTGAGCTCTACGGACATTTCCTTCGACGTCATTACCTGGTTTTTGCCCTGACAGGTGTGTACCTTTCCAAATGGTGTCCTATCAATTGAAATTATGACAGGTGGACTCCAATCAAGATGTAAAAACAGCTCAATTGAAACAGGATGCACCTGAGCTCTATTTTGCACACATAGAGCAAAGAGGCTGAAAACAATAATGAGGTATTCTGTTTTTTTCTTCTAAAACCTGTTTTCACTTTGTCATTATACACCATTGATGGATGAGCATTCCATTGTGTGGATGATGGATGAGCATTCCATTGTGTGGATGATGGATGAGCATTCCATTGTGTGGATGATGGATGAGCATTCCATTGTGTGGATGATGGATGAGCATTCCATTGTGTGGATGATGGATGAGCATTCCATTGTGTGGATGATGGATGAGCATTCCATTGTGTGGATGATGGATGAGCATTCCATTGTGTGGATGATGGATGAGCATTCCATTGTGTGGATGATGATGGATGGATGAGCATTCCATTGTGTGGATGATGGATGAGCATTCCATTGTGTGGATGATGGATGAGCATTCCATTGTGTGGATGATGGATGAGCATTCCATTGTGTGGATGATGGATGAGCATTCCATTGTGTGGATGATGGATGAGCATTCCATTGTGTGGATGATGGATGAGCATTCCATTGTGTGGATGATGGATGAGCATTCCATTGTGTGGATGATGGATGAGCATTCCATTGATGGATGAGCATTCCATTGTGTGGATGATGGATGAGCATTCCATTGTGTGGATGATGGATGAGCATTCCATTGTGTGGATGATGGATGAGCATTCCATTGTGTGGATGATGGATGAGGAATGATGGATGAGGAAACATTTTTATTTAATACATTTTAGGCTGTAACTTAATTAAACAAAATGTGGAAGATGGGAAAGAGTCCGAATGAACTGTATTTACATATCCCCACAGTGACCGTACGTACATACCCCAACCAGAAGCCATGGATTAAAGTCAACATCCGTACTGAGTTAAAGGCTAGAGCTGCCGCTTTCAAGGAGTGGGACTCTAACCCGGAAGCTTACAAGAAATCCCACCTCCGATGAACCATCAAACAGGCAAACCATCAAAACAGGACTAAGATCGAATCGTACTACACCGGCTCTGATGCTCGTCAGATGTGGCAGGGCTTGCAAACCATTACAGACTACAAACGGAAGCACAGCCGAGAGCTGCCCAGTGACACGAGCCTACCAGATGAGCTAAACTACTTCTATGCTCGCTTCGAGGCAAATAACACTTAAATATGCATGAGAGCACCAGCTGTTCCGGAAGACTGTGTGATCACGCTCTCCGCAGCCGATGTGAGTAAGACCTTTAAACAGGTCAACATTCACAAGGCCAGATGGATTACCAAGACGGGTACTGCGAGCATGTGCTGACCAACTGGCAAGTGTCTTCACTGACATTTTTAACCTCTGTCTGGTAGTAACATGTTTCAAGCAGATCACTACTGTCACGCCCTGATCTGCTTCACCTGTCCTTGTGATTGTCTCCTCCCCCTCCAGGTGTCACTTATTATTCCTGGTGTATATATCCCTGTGTTTCCTGTCTCTCTGTTCCAGTGTATATATCCCTGTGTTTCCTGTGTCTGTGCCAGTTTGTCTTGTATGTTTTTCAAGTCTACCAACATGGTTTCCCTCCTAATTTACTCCTGCTTCTATTCCCTTTTTGCTATTCCTCCTGGTCTTGACCCTTGCCTGTCCTGTCCCTGAGCCTGCCTGCCTGACCACTCTGCAAATAATAATTTGCAAATAAATTCCTAAAATATCCTACAATGTGATTTTCTGGATTTTTTTCCTCATTTTGTCTGTCATAGTTGAAGTCTACCTATGATGAAAATTACAGGCCTCTCATCTTTTTAAGTGGGAGAACTTGCACAATTGGTGGCTGACTAAATACTTTTTTGCCCCACTGTATGTGAGGTCTGTAGCAGTTTGGGTCCCCCCCTTTGAAGAGGATGATCGCAGCTGCTTTTCATTCTTTGGGAATCTCAGACGACACGAAGGAGGTTGAACAGGCTAGTAATAGGGGTTGCAACAATTTTGGCAGATAATTTTAGAAAGAGAGGGTCCAGATTGTCTTGCCTGGCTGATTTGTGGGGGTCCAGATTTTGCAGCTCTTTCAGAACATCAGCTGACTTTATTTGGGAGAAGGAGAAATGGGGAAGGCTTGGGCGAGTTGCTGTGGGGGGTGCAGTGCTGTTGACCGGGGTAGGGGTAGCCAGGTGGAAAGCATGGCCAGCTGTAGAAAAATGATTATTGAAATTCTCAATTATAGTGCATTTATCGGTGGTGACAGTGTTTCCTATCCTCAGTGCAGTGGGCAGCTGGGAGGAGGTGTTCTTATTCTCCATGGACTTTACAGTGTCCCAGAACGTTTTTGAGTTTGTGTTACAGGAAGCCCTGGAGCGACAGGGAGGGAGAGGTACGTCGTGCAGGGCAGCCTGACGCCCTGGAGCGCCTGGGAGGGATAGCGGGTGTGACAACTGATGTAGTGGTGAGGATGACAGTCAGTTAGTTATAAGTTTAATATAGTTTCATTTTCCATGTTTAGCATTTTATTCGTAGTTCTACTATTGACTGTTACCATTTGATTTATTTTGAATTATAATTTACTACCATTTTATAATATACTTCTTCACTATTTTATAACAATGTATATTGTATAACTTGCACCTTTGACGATATTTACACAAAGTTTTTCCTGACAATAATGAAGCTTAAATTTGAGTCATTCCCATTACAAGAATGTGGTTCAGAAGAGAGAGAGAGATCAGGGTGGAATGAATGACAGAGAGAGACCTAAACATCAGCGCCACAGGTAACTTCCACAAAGCTGTGAACGATCTGAGAGACAAGGCAAGAAGGGCATTCTATGCCATCAAAAGAAACATACATTTCAACATACCAATTAGGATTTGGCTAAAAATACTTGAATCAGTCATAGAGCCCATTGCCCTTTATGGTTGTGAGGTCTGGGGTCCGCTCACCAACCAAGACTTCACAAAATGGGACAAACACCAAATTGAGACTCTGCACGCAGAATTCTGCAAAAATATCCCCCGTGTACAACGTAGAACACCAAATAATGCATGCAGAGCAGAATTAGGCCGATATCCACTAATTATCAAAATCCAGAAAAAAGCCATTAAATTCTACAACCACCTAAAAGGAAGCGATTCACAAACCTTCCATAACAAAGCCATCACCTACAGAGAGATGAACCTGGAGAAGAGTCCCCTAAGCAAGCTGGTCCTGGGGCTCTGTTCACAAACACAAACACACCCTACAGAGCCCCAGGACAACAGCACAATTAGACCCAACCAAATCATGAGAAAACAAAAAGATAATTACTTAACACATTGGAAAGAATTAACAAAAAAACAGAGCAAACTAGAATGCTATTTGGCCCTAAACAGAGAGTACACAGCGGCAGAATACCTGACCACTGTGACTGACCCAAACTTAAGGAAAGCTTTGACTATGTACAGACTCAGTGAGCATAGCCTTGCTATTGAGAAAGGCCGCCGTAGGCAGACATGGCTCTCAAGAGAAGACAGGCTATGTGCTCACTGCCCACAAAATGAGGTGGAAACTGAGCTGCACTTCCTAACCTCCTGCCCAATGTATGACCATATTAGAGAGACACATTTCCCCCAGATTACACAGATCCACAAAGAATTCAAAAACAAATCCAATTTTGATAAACTCCCAAATCTACTGGGTGAAATTCCACAGTGTGACATCACAGCAGCAAGATGTGTGACCTGTTGCCACGAGAAAATGGCAACCAGTGAAGAACAAACACCATTGTAAATACAACCCATATTTATGCTTATTTATTTTATCTTGTGTCCTTTAACTATTTGTACATTGTATATATATATATATATATATAATATGACATTTGTAATGTCTTTACTGTTTTGAAACTTCTGTATGTGTAATGTTTAATGTTCATTTTTGTTGTTTTTCACCTTATATATTCACTTTGTATGTTGTCTACCTCACTTGCTTTGGCAATGTTAACACATGTTTCCCATGCCAATAAAGCCCTTGAATTGAAATTGAATTGAGAGAGATCAGGGTGGAATGAATGACAGAGAGAGAGATCAGGGTGGAATGAATGACAGAGAGAGAGATCAGGGTGGAATGAATGACAGAGAGAGAGATCAGGATGGAACGAATGACATGTATTTGGCTACAATCTGTCTTCTGGGTTCTATCAGCATTTTAAGATAATTTGTTCATTGAATTTCACTCATTTCTTGGCTACAAATTTTTCAAAACTCTAACACTTTATCCAATTGCTTGGATACAATACATATAAAGCTAAGATAATTTGTTCATTGAACTAAAATCACCTGTTCAAAATGACACAACTTTACATCAAACCATTACCATTTCAAATGCAATTCACACATGACATCTGAGATGTCTGTCTATTCATTTCATTACAATGATCTAACTATCAATTGATACAACTACTCAAAATGATAAGTAACTGTTGCGTTACTCTTAATGTATAGTTTTACGGAAACTGACAAACAATATTCCATGTTTAGATCATGAAAGTTTCAGGATAACGAGATCCATTGACACCAGTTACCGTGGACCATGAACCAATTGGACTACATTATCTATGGATGTTTCATCATTCTTTATCAGACACTGTTTCTATGGTCCCATGTACCATTTTTCCAGACCATGTTTTCAGATTTGACATTACTGTACATTCACCGGCCACTTTATTAGGTACACCTATCTCGTACTGGGTAGGACCCCCTTTTGCCTCCACAACAGCCTGAATTATTCATGGTGTTGTACGTTAAGAGATGCCCTTCTGCCTCCACAACAGCCTGAATTATTCACGGTGTTGTACGTTAAGAGATGCCCTTCTGCCTCCACAACAGCCTGAATTAATTAATGCCCTTCTGCCTCCACAACAGCCTGAATTATTCACGGTGTTTAAGAGATGCCCTTCTGCCTCCACAACAGCCTGAATTATTCACGGTGTTGTACGTTAAGAGATGCCCTTCTGCCTCCACAACAGAATTATTCATGCCCTTCTGCCTCCACAACAGCCTGAATTATTCACGGTGTTGTACGTTAAGAGATTCACGGTGTTGTACGTTAAGAGATGCCCTTCTGCCTCCACAACAGCCTGAATTATTTCGTTAAGAGATGCCCTTCTGCCTCCACAACAGCCTGAATTATTCACGGTGCCCTTCTGCCTCCACAACAGCCTGAATTATTCACGGTGTTGTACGTTAAGAGATGCCCTTCTGCCTCCACAACAGCCTGAATTATTCACGGTGTTGTACGTTAAGAGATGCCCTACGTTAAAGATGCCCTTCTGCCTCCACAACAGCCTGAATTATTCACGGTGTTGTACGTTAAGATGCCCTTCTGATGCCCTTCTGCCTCCACAACAGCCTGAATTATTCACGGTGTTGTACGTTAAGAGATGCCTTCTGCCTCCACAACAGCCTGAATTATTCATGATGCCCTTCTGCCTCCACAACAGCCTGTTGTACGTTAAGAGATGCCCTTCTGCACACCACTGTTTTAAACAGCTGTTAGTTGAGCGTTTGTGGCCTTTCTGTTAGCTTGAATGAGTCTGGACATTCTCCTCTGACCTCTCTCATTAACAAGGTGTTTTTTGCCTACAGAACTGCAGCTCACTGAATGTGTTTCGTTTATCGTACCATACTCTGTAAACTCTGGAGACTGTAGTGAGTAAAAATCCCAGGAGGGCAGCTGTTTCTGAGATGCTGGAATCACCATGTGTGGCATCAACAATCATACCACGGTCAAAGTTGCTTAGATTACGCATCTTGCCCGTTCTAATGTTTGGTCGAACAACATCTAAAGCTCTCTACTCTATATACTCTATATATTGAGTTGCAGGCAGCCACATGATTCACTGTTCGACTGTTACCTTCCTTGATGAGCTAAATCAGGTCTGCAGAGCTGATTGTTGACCTATGTCACTGTGTGGGATAATGTCAGGCTCCACCATGCTCAAATGGTGCAAGCATGGTTTCAGGCCCATCCACAATTTACCACCCTGTACTTACCCCCATACTCTCCTATTCCTTAACCTGATTGAATAATTTTTCTCCACATGGAGGTGGAAGGTATATGTTATAGGCACCCTCACGAACAAGCCGCCCTTCTCCAGGCCATGGATGACACATGCAATGACATCACAGCAGACCAGTATCAGGCCTGGATTCGCCCGAAGATTCTTCCCAAGATGTTTGGCTAATGAAAACATCCATTGTGATGTGGATGAGAACCTGTGGCCAAATCCACAAGACAGGGATGATGTTTTACAGTAAGCCAGGTGAGGAACACTGCAGTGATGTTTTACAGTAAGCCAGGTAAGGAACACTGCAGTGATGTTTTACAGTAAGCCAGGTGAGGAACACTGCAGTGATGTTTTACAGTAAGCCAGGTGAGGAACACTGCAGTGATGTTTTACAGTAAGCCAGGTGAGGAACACTGCAGTGATGTTTTACAGTAAGCCAGGTGAGGAACACTGCAGTGATGTTTTACAGTAAGCCAGGTGAGGGACACTGCAGTGATGTTTTACAGTAAGCCAGGTGAGGAACACTGCAGTGATGTTTTACAGTAAGCCAGGTGAGGAACACTGCAGTGATGTTTTACAGTAAGCCAGGTGAGGAACACTGCAGTGATGTTTTACAGTAAGCCAGGTGAGGAACACTGCAGTGATATTTTATAGTAAGCCAGGTGAGGAACACTGCAGTGATATTTTACAGTAAGCCAGGTGAGGAACACTGCAGTGATGTTTTACAGTAAGCCAGGTGAGGAACACTGCAGTGATGTTTTACAGTAAGCCAGGTGAGGAACACTGCAGTGATCTTTACAGTAAGCCAGGTGAGGAACACTGCAGTGATATTTTACAGTAAGCAAGGTGAGGAACACTGCAGTGCTATTTTACAGTAAGCCAGGTGAGGAACACTGCAGTGATGTTTTACAGTAAGCCAGGTGAGGAACACTGCTGTGATGTTTTACAGTAAGCCAGGTAAGGAACACTGCAGTGATGTTTTACAGTAAGCCAGGTGAGGAACACTGCAGTGATGTTTTACAGTAAGCCAGGTGAGGAACACTGCAGTGATGTTTTACAGTAAGCCAGGTGAGGAACACTGCAGTGATATTTTACAGTAAGCTAGGTGAGGAACACTGCAGTGATGTTTTACAGTAAGTCAGGTGAGGAACACTGCAGTGATGTTTTACAGTAAGCCAGGTGAGGAACACTGCAGCTGATGTTTTACAGTAAGCCAGGAGAGGAACACTGCAGTGATATTTTACAGTAAGCCAGGTGAGGAACACTGCAGCTGATGTTTTACAGTAAGCCAGGAGAGGAACACTGCAGTGATATTTTACAGTAAGCCAGGTGAGGAACACTGCAGTGATGTTTTACAGTAAGCCAGGTGAGGAACACTGCAGTGATGTTTTACAGTAAGCCAGGTGAGGAACACTGCAGTGATGTTTTACAGTAAGCCAGGTGAGGAACACTGCAGTTGATGTTTTACAGTAAGCCAGGTGAGGAACACTGCAGTGATGTTTTACAGTAAGCCAGGTGAGGAACACTGCAGTGATGTTTTACAGTAAGAAACCTTTGTTGTGATTTTATTGTATTTCATCAATAAATGTAACATTTTGTTCAATGATTCCACTGTGTCTGTAGTATTCTCTCTACTAGTCCTTTTACAGTGATGTATTTACGTGTAGTACCATCATGAAACCTGTATCACATATTTTGATTTACAATATTTAATGATCGTACGAACAAGTACACAGTGAAACTGTCGGTATCTTGTGTGTGAGTGATCTAAATGAATGTTCCTATGGTATTTCATGGTAAATGAGTTATTTGAACCAATGATTCTGCAGGTGCAAGATTTCTTTAATGTTTTGAACATTGGACAGCATGTGATGACCGTTTTGAGTTTTGTGTCGAGAGTTTTGAAAAATGACCACAAGGTTCTGAAATTAGTGACGAAGTGATTATAGAAAACAATGTAATGTTGTGCCAACAGGTGTCTGTCTGTCTGTCTGTCTGTCTGTCTGTCTGTCTGTCTGTCTGTCTGTCTGTCTGTCTGTCACACACACAGACAACACGAGTAAAGTGATTTCCTCCAGCTAAACACTTGACGTGTTCTCTGTTAACCGGGTGTTCTCTGTTACCCTGGTGTTCTCTGTTACCCTGGTGTTCTCTGTTACCCGGGTGTTCTCTGTTACCCGGGTGTTCTCTGTTACCCAGGTATTCTCTGTTACCCTGGTGTTCTCTGTTACCCTGGTGTTCTCTGTTACCCGGGTGTTCTCTGTTACCCGGGTGTTCTCTGTTAC
This sequence comes from Oncorhynchus keta, assembly GCF_023373465.1. Classification (NCBI taxonomy): domain Eukaryota; kingdom Metazoa; phylum Chordata; class Actinopteri; order Salmoniformes; family Salmonidae; genus Oncorhynchus; species Oncorhynchus keta. The sequence goes on from NC_068455.1 coordinate 2,245,630, forward strand.
CCGGGTGTTCTGTTACCCAGGTGTTCTCTGTTACCCAGGTGTTCTCTGTTACCCGGGTGTTCTCTGTTACCCTGGTGTTCTCTGTTACCCGGGTGTTCTCTGTTACCCGGGTGTTCTCTGTTACCCGGGTGTTCTGTTACCCAGGTGTTCTCTGTTACCCAGGTGTTCTTTTACCCGGGTGTTCTCTGTTACCCGGGTGTTCTCTGTTACCCGGGTGTTCTCTGTTACCCGGGTGTTCTCTGTTACCCGGGTGTTCTCTGTTACCCGGGTGTTTTCTTTTACCCGGGTGTTCTCTGTTACTTTATTACTGCAACTTTTAGTGAGTATCTCTTGAAAAAGCCTAAGCTTGACCCAGAAAATATAAAGAACTATCGGCCTAAATTGAATCTTCCATTTCTCTCAAAAATTTTAGAAAAAGCTGTTGCACAGCAACTCACTGCCTTCCTGAAGACAAACAATGTATACGAAACGCTTCAGTCTGGTTTTAGACTCCATCATAGCACTGAGACTGCACTTGTGAAGGTGGTAAATGACCTTTTAATGGTGTCAGAGCGAGGATCTGTATCTGTCCTCGTGCTCCTTGACCTTAGTGCTGCTTTTGATACCATCGATCAGCACATTCTTTTGGAGAGATTGTAAACCCAAATTGGTCTACACGGACAAGTTCTGGCCTGGTTTAGATCTTATCTGTCGGAAAGATATCAGTTTGTCTTTGTGAGTGGTTTGTCCTCTGATAAATCAACTGTAAATTTCGGTGCTCCTCAAGGTTCCATTTTAGGACCACTATTGTTTTCACTATATATTTTACCTCTTGGGGATGTCATTCGAAAACATGTTAACTTGCACTGCTATGCAGATGACACACAGCTGTACATTTCAATGAAACATGGTGAAGCCCCAAAATTGCCCTCGCTAGAAGCCTGTGTTTCAGACATAAGGAAGTGGATGACTGCAAACTTTCTACTTTTAAACTCGGACAAAACAGAGATGCTTGTTCTAGGTCCCAAGAAACAAAGATATATTCTGTTGAATCTGACAATTAATCTCAATGGTTGTACAGTCGTCTCAAATAAAACGGTGAAGGACCTCGGCGTTACTCTGGACCCTGATCTCTCTTTTGAAGAACATATCAAGACTGTTTCAAGGACAGCTTTTTTCCATCTACGTAACATTGCAAAAATCAGAAACTTTCTGTCCAAAAATGATGCAGAAAAATTAATCCATGCTTTTGTAACTTCTAGGTTAGACTCCTGCAATGCTTTACTTTCCGGCTACCCGGATAAAGCACTAAATAAACTTCAGTTAGTGCTAAACACGGCTGCTAGAATCCTGACTAGAACCCCAAAAATGTGATCATATTACTCCAGTGCTAGCCTCTCTACACTGGCTTCCTGTCAAAGCAAGGGCTGATTTCAAGGTTTTACTGCTAACCTACAAAGCATTACATGGGCTTGCTCCTACCTATCTCTCTGATTTGGTCCTGCCGTACATACCTACACATACGCTACGGTCACAAGACGCAGGCCTCCTAATTGTCCCTAGAATTTCTAAGCAAACAGCTGGAGGCAGGGCTTTCTCCTATAGAGCTCAATTTTTATGGAATGGTCTGCCTACCCATGTCAGAGACGCAAACTCTGTCTCATCCTTTAAGTCTTTACTGAAGACTCATCTCTTCAGTGGGTCATATGATTGAGTGTAGTCTGGCCCAGGAGTGGGAAGGTGAACGGAAAGGCACTGGAGCGACGAACCACCCTTGCGTTCTCTGCCTGGCCGGTTCCCCTCTTTCCACTGGGATTCTCTGCCTCTAACCCTATTAGAGGGGCTGAGTCACTGGCTTACTGGTGCTCTTCCATGCTGTCCCTAGGAGGGGTGTGTCACTTGAGTGGGTTGAGTCACTGATGTGATCTTCCTGTCTGGGTTGGCGCCCCCCCCCCTTGGGTTGTGCCGTGGCAGAGATCTTTGTGGGCTATACTCAGCCTTGTCTCAGGATGGTATGTTGGTGGTTGAATATATCCCTCTAGTGGTGTGGGGGCTGTGCTTTGGCAAAGTGGGTGGGGTTATATCCTTCCTGTTTGGCCCTGTCTGGGGGTGTCATCGGATGGGGCCACAGTGTCTCCTGACCCCTCCAGTCTCATTCTCCATTATTTATGCTGCAGTAGTTTATGTGTTGGGGGGCTAGGGTCAGTCTGTTATATCTGGAGTACTTTTCCTGTCTTATCCGGTGTCCTGTGTGAATTTAATCCTCTCTTTCTCTCTTTCTTTCTCTCTCTCGGAGGACCTGAGCCCTAGGACCATGCCTCAGGACTACCTGGCATGATGACTCCTTGCTGTCCTCAGTCCACCTGGCTGTGCTGCTGCTCCAGTTTCAACTGTTCTGCCACCGGACGTGCTACCTGTCCCAGACCTGCTGTTTTCAACTCTCTAGAGACAGCAGGAGCGGTAGAGAAACTCTGACATTTACTCCTGAGGTGCTGACTTGCTGACTTGCTGCACCCTCGACAACTACTGTGATTACTATTATTTGACCATGCTGGTCATTTATGAACATTTGAAAATCTTGGCCATGTTCTGTTATAATCTCCACCCGGCACAGCCAGAAGAGGACTGGCCACCCCTCATAGCCTGGTTCCTCTCTAGGTTTCTTCCTAGGTTTTGGCCTTTCAAGGGAGTTTTTCCTAGCCACCGTGCTTCTACACCTGCATTGCTTGCTGTTTGGGGTTTTAGGCTGGGTTTCTGTACAGCACTTTGAGATATCAGCTGATGTACGAAGGGCTATATCAATCAATTTGATTTGATTTGGTAGATGGGTGGGTCAGTGGTAGATGTATGAATATAAAAACAATATAAATACTGATTTGATTTGATACCCGGGTGTTCTCTGTTACCCTGTTTAAATGGGAAATCTGCAGTCAAACAACGAGGGTTTTAGAGGAGAAATGTCTCAGGATGACCATCCGTTTCATCTAAATTATAGTTTTAACCAAGGTTCTAAAGAGGTTCTAAAGGTTCTAAAAAGTTCTATAGTTTTGAGGTTATCTTGTTATGGCTGGGATGAAGAAGGTGCCCAGAGTAAACTGTCTGCTACTCAGGCCCAGTTGCTAATATATGCATATTATTAGTAGATTTTGATAGGAATCACTCTGAAGTCCTTTACAGTAGAAGCATCAAGCAAGGTTCTAAACACTGTTGACATCTAGTGGAAGCCTTAGGAAGTGCAATATGACCCCATAGTCACTGTATATTCGATAGGCAATGAGTTGAAAAACAACAAACCTCAGAATTCCCACTTCCTGGTTGGATTTTTTCTCAAGTTTTCGCCTGCCATATGAGTTATGTTATACTCAGAGACATCATTCAAACAGTTTTAGAAACTTCAGAGTGTTTTCTATCCAGATCTACTAATAATAATATGCATATTTTAGCATCTGGGACTGAGTAGTAGGCAGTTCACTCTGGGCACACTATTCATCCAAAAGTTAAATGCTGCCCCCTATCCCAAAAGTTTACAATTACATTGTTTGCAAACTATGAAATAAGCTTATATTTTGGTTTCTGAACTAAGCTCATGAGGAATTTACAATTAATGTTCTTCAAGAATCAGTGGGTACATATCATTAATTTAGAAGTCCAAAAATGAATGCAGCAATCGCAGATTGCCCCTTTTAAAGCTACTTTCTCTCTCTCACCTCTTTCTATTCCAGACTCCTGGAGTTGACTAACAGGCAGTCATTTCATTACCATATGTCACATTAGTATTCCCTGTGTTTGAATACAGAGGATACAGATGTACGGTAACAAAGAGAAGAACATGTCACCATGTGGAGGTGAGGCATTATTCATTTTTTGATATCATTTTTTGGGGCGGGGATCAGCTTTAATCATAAAGTTTGTTTGTTGCTTCCATTAATACGCAAATATATACAAATATATATTTGTTTGTAAATATATATATATATATAATATACAGAGCATTCGGAAAGTATTCAGACCCCTTGACTTTTTGTACATTTTGTTACGTTACAGCCTTATTCTAATAAAGGATTGAATTAATACAAATCTACACACAATACACACAATACCCCATAATGACATCACAATACCCCATAATGACATCACAATACCCCACAATGACATCACAATACCCCATAATGACATCACAATACCCCATAATGACAGGAATAAAAACTGTTATTTCATTATTTTTTTTGCCAATGTATAAAATAAAAATAAAATATCACATTTATATAAGTAATATATAAGACCCTTTACTCAGTACAATGTTGAAGCACCATTGGCAGTGACTACAGCCTCAAGTCTTCTTGGGTATGACACTAAATGCTTGGCACACCTGTATTTGGGGAGTTTCTCCCATTCTTCTCTGAAGATCCTCTCAAGCTCTGTCAGGTTGGATGGGAAGTGTTGCCGCACAGCTATTTTCAGGGCACTAGAGATATGTTCGATCGGATTCAAGTCCGGGCTCTGGCTGGGCTACTCAAGGACATTCAGAGACTTGTCCTGAAGCCACTCATGCGTTGTCTTGGCTGTGTGCTTCGGGTCGTTGTCCTGTTGGAAGGTGAACCTTCGCCCCAGTCTGAGGTCCTGAGCGCTCTGGAGCAGGTTTTCATCAAGGATCTCTCTGTACTTTTCTCTGTTCATCTTTCCCTCGATCCTGACTAGTCTCCCAGTCAATGCCGCTGAAAAACATCCCCGCAGCATGATACTGCCACCACCAAGCTTCACTCGGGATGGTGCCAGGTTTTCTCCAGATATGATGCTTGGCATTCTTGGTTTCATCAGACCAGAGAATCTTGTTTCTCATAGTCTGAGTCCTTTAAGTGCCTTTTGGCAAACTCCAAGTGGGCTGTCATGTGCCTGTTACTGAGGAGTGGCTTCCGTCTGGCCACTCTACCATAACGGCCTGATTGGTGGAACTCTGGACCTCTGTCAGAGTGACCATCGGGTTCTTGGTTCCCTCCCTGACCAAGGTCCTTCTCCCCTGATTGCTCAGTTTGGCTGGGCAGCCAGCTCTAGGAAGAATTCTTGGTAGTTCCAAACTTCTTCCATTTAAGAATGATGGAGGCCTCTTTGTTATTGGGAACCTTCAATACGAGTCTGGTCTATGTTGGTATGTTGGTGTGAGGTCCTGCTCTGTCCCCTATAGTCAACTATTTCATATACTATTTCATACAGTCTGGTCTATGTTTGTATGTTGGTGTGAGGTCCTGCTCTGTCCCCTATAGTCAACTATTTCATATACTATTTCATACAGTCTGGTCTATGTTGGTATGTTGGTGTGAGGTCCTGCTCTGTCCCCTATAGTCAACTATTTCATATACTATTTCATACAGTCTGGTCTATGTTGGTATGTTGGTGTGAGGTCCTGCTCTGTCCCCTATAGTCAACTATTTCATATACTATTTCATACACTCTGGTCTATGTTGGTATGTTGGTGTGAGGTCCTGCTCTGTCCCCTATAGTCAACTATTTCATATACTATTTCATAGAGTCTGGTCTATGTTGGTATGTTGGTGTGAGGTCCTGCTCTGTCTCCTATAGTCAACTATTTCATATACTATTTCATACAGTCTGGTCTATGTTGGTATGTTGGTGTGAGGTCCTGCTCTGTCCCCTATAGTCAACTATTTCATATACTATTTCATACAGTCTGGTCTATGTTGGTATGTTGGTGTGAGGTCCTGCTCTGTCCCCTATAGTCAACTATTTCATATACTATTTCATACAGTCTGGTCTATGTTGGTATGTTGGTGTGAGGTCCTGCTCTGTCCCCTATAGTCAACTATTTCCCTATTTCATACAGTCTGGTCTATGTTGGTATGTTGGTGTGAGGTCCTGCTCTGAATATAGTCAACTATTTCATATAGATTTCATAGACTCTGGTCTATGTTGGTATGTTGGTGTGAGGTTCCTGTCCCCTATAGTCAACTATTTCATATACTATTTCATACAGTCTGGTCATGTTGGTGTGAGGTCCTGCTCTGTCCCCTATAGTCAACTATTTCATATACTATTTCATACAGTCTGGTCTATGTTGGTATGTTGGTGTGAGGTCCTGCTCTGTCCCCTATAGTCAACTATTTCATATACTATTTCATACAGTCTGGTCTATGTTGGTATGTTGGTGTGAGGTTCTGCTCTGTCCCCTATAGTCAACTATTTCATATACTATTTCATAGAGTCTGGTCTATGTTGGTATGTTGGTGTGAGGTTCTGCTCTGTCCCCTATAGTCAACTATTTCATATACTATTTCATAGACTCTGGTCTATGTTGGTATGTTGGTGTGAGGTCCTGCTCTGTCCCCTATAGTCAACTATTTCATATACTATTTCATAGACTCTGGTCTATGTTGGTATGTTGGTGTGAGGTCCTGCTCTGTCCCCTATAGTCAACTATTTCATATACTATTTCATACAGTCTGGTCTATGTTGGTATGTTGGTGTGAGGTTCTGCTCTGTCCCCTATAGTCAACTATTTCATATACTATTTCATACAGTCTGGTCTATGTTGGTATGTTGGTGTGAGGTTCTGCTCTGTCCCCTGTTCATTGACAAAACATACAATTCTGAAATGTCTCTCATTGAAATGTAATATTAAAAAAGCAATAATAGAATATGTAGCCTACGCTTTTATCCAAAGCGACAGTAGTGCCTAACTGTTTCTCATATCTAAAACACTGATTGGAAAGTCTATATATAAAGACGTGAATATTCACAGCGGAGCATATAGAGATGGGCGATGGAGAGATAGCATACGACCCGGGAGGTAATCCCATCACGCTTTGTCAACATTGAGCCTTTTATAGGCAATATTCATACTTTTTTCAGGAGAAAGCATCAATTGACAAACATGCGCACTTCTCGGGCTCAATCGGAAATGACCTTCAAAAGGCTGGTCGTGAACGAAGGGTAGATCGGATCGATGTTGTTGTCGCCACTAGACGCGCTGTAATGGCGGGTTCGACAGCCTGCGTTTAGTTGGGGGGTGCCTGTTGAAAAGGACCTCGTTACTTAAAGAAATAACAATCCTCACGGAAGTCTTCGCTATAACGACTAAAACCAAACATTATAAGGTTTGGTTGGACTTCAGGAACACGATACAGAATTTGTGTTTGGGTCATTTTAACATTCGTTTAAATGAAGCTTGATATGTTTAGAATTGAAATGTCTCTCTCCTCCCATAAGAAAAAAAACAGAAGTAGTGTTTCAAGGTTTTAGTTTGAATAGATTCTAATTCATTCACATGCGGTGGTTTTAATGGTTTCTGTATTCTACCGACAGGGCTGTTGAGGTTAGCGAGACTCAATGTCAAAGTGAGATGGATTAAAACAGCATTAAAACAACTGATTGATTAAAACAACATCTTCAGTGTCAGGATGAACCTCTGGTTGAACCTGCTGTACAGACTGACAGGATGAACCTCTGTTTGAACCTGCTATACAGACTGACAGGATGAACCTCTATGGTTGAACCTGCTATACAGACTGACAGGATGAACCTCTATGGTTGAACCTGCTGTACAGACTGACAGGATGAACCTCTGTTTGAACCTGCTGTACAGACTGACAGGATGAACCTCTATGGTTGAACCTGCTGTACAGACTGACAGGATGAACCTCTGGTTGAACCTGCTGTACAGACTGACAGGATGAACCTCTGGTTGAACCTGCTGTACAGACTGACAGGATGAACCTCTATGGTTGAACCTGCTGTACAGACTGACAGGATGAACCTCTATGGTTGAACCTGCTGTACAGACTGACAGGATGAACCTCTATGGTTGAACCTGCTGTACAGACTGACAGGATGAACCTCTATGGTTGAACCTGCTGTACAGACTGACAGGATGAACCTCTGGTTGAACCTGCTGTACAGACTGACAGGATGAACCTCTATGGTTGAACCTGCTGTACAGACTGACAGGATGAACCTCTATGGTTGAACCTGCTGTACAGACTGACAGGATGAACCTCTATGGTTGAACCTGCTGTACAGACTGACAGGATGAACCTCTATGGTTGAACCTGCTGTACAGACTGACAGGATGAACCTCTATGGTTGAACCTGCTATACAGACTGACAGGATGAACCTCTATGGTTGAACCTGCTGTACAGACTGACAGGATGAACCTCTATGGTTGAACCTGCTGTACAGACTGACAGGATGAACCTCTATGGTTGAACCTGCTGTACAGACTGACAGGATGAACCTCTATGGTTGAACCTGCTGTACAGACTGACAGGATGAACCTCTACCTGCGGTGACAGGATGAACCTGCTGTACAGACTGACAGGATGAACCTCTATGGTTGAACCTGCTGCTGTACAGACTGACAGGATGAACCTCTATGGTTGAACCTGCTGTACAGACTGACAGGATGAACCTCTATGGTTGAACCTGCTGTACAGACTGACAGGATGAACCTCTGGTTGAACCTGCTGTACAGACTGACAGGATGAACCTCTATGGTTGAACCTGCTGTACAGACTGACAGGATGAACCTCTATGGTTGAACCTGCTGTACAGACTGACAGGATGAACCTCTATGGTTGAACCTGCTGTACAGACTGACAGGATGAACCTCTATGGTTGAACCTGCTGTACAGACTGACAGGATGAACCTCTATGGTTGAACCTGCTGTACAGACTGACAGGATGAACCTCTATGGTTGAACCTGCTGTACAGACTGACAGGATGAACCTCTATGGTTGAACCTGCTGTACAGACTGACAGGATGAACCTCTATGGTTGAACCTGCTGTACAGACTGACAGGATGAACCTCTGGTTGAACCTGCTGTACAGACTGACAGGATGAACCTCTATGGTTGAACCTGCTGTACAGACTGACAGGATGAACCTCTATGGTTGAACCTGCTGTACAGACTGACAGGATGAACCTCTATGGTTGAACCTGCTGTACAGACTGAACAGGATGAACCTCTATGGTTGAACCTGCTGTACAGACTGACAGGATGAACCTCTATGGTTGAACCTGCTGTACAGACTGACAGGATGAACCTCTATGGTTGAACCTGCTGTACAGACTGACAGGATGAACCTCTATGGTTGAACCTGCTGTACAGACTGACAGGATGAACCTCTATGTACAGACTTGAACCTGCTGTACAGACTGACAGGATGAACCTCTATGGTTGAACCTGCTGTACAGACTGACAGGATGAACCTCTATGGTTGAACCTGCTGTACAGACTGACAGGATGAACCTCTATGGTTGAACCTGCTGTACAGACTGACAGGATGAACCTCTATGGTTGAACCTGCTGTACAGACTGACAGGATGAACCTCTATGGTTGAACCTGCTGTACAGACTGACAGGATGAACCTCTATGGTTGAACCTGCTGTACAGACTGACAGGATGAACCTCTATGGTTGAACCTGCTGTACAGACTGACAGGATGAACCTCTATGGTTGAACCTGCTGTACAGACTGACAGGATGAACCTCTATGGTTGAACCTGCTGTACAGACTGACAGGATGAACCTAAATGGTTGAACCTGCTGTACAGACTGACAGGATGAACCTCTATGGTTGAACCTGCTGTACAGACTGACAGGATGAACCTCTATGGTTGAACCTGCTGTACAGACTGACAGGATGAACCTCTATGGTTGAACCTGCTGTACAGACTGACAGGATGAACAGACTCTGAATGGTTGAACCTGCTGTACAGACTGACAGGATGAACCTCTATGGTTGAACCTGCTGTACAGACTGACAGGATGAACCTCTATGGTTGAACCTGCTGTACAGACTGACAGGATGAACCTCTATGGTTGAACCTGCTGTACAGACTGACAGGATGAACCTCTGGTTGAACCTGCTGTACAGACTGACAGGATGAACCTCTATGGTTGAACCTGCTGTACAGACTGACAGGATGAACCTCTATGGTTGAACCTGCTGTACAGACTGACAGGATGAACCTCTGGTTGAACCTGCTGTACAGACTGACAGGATGAACCTCTATGGTTGAACCTGCTGTACAGACTGACAGGATGAACCTCTATGGTTGAACCTGCTGTACAGACTGACAGGATGAACCTCTATGGTTGAACCTGCTGTACAGACTGACAGGATGAACCTCTGGTTGAACCTGCTGTACAGACTGACAGGATGAACCTCTATGGTTGAACCTGCTGTACAGACTGACAGGATGAACCTCTATGGTTGAACCTGCTGTACAGACTGACAGGATGAACCTCTATGGTTGAACCTGCTGTACAGACTGACAGGATGAACCTCTATGGTTGAACCTGCTGTACAGTGACAGGATGAACCTGAACCTGCTGTACAGACTGACAGGATGAACCTCTATGGTTGAACCTGCTGTACAGACTGACAGGATGAACCTCTATGGTTGAACCTGCTGTACAGACTGACAGGATGAACCTCTATGGTTGAACCTGCTGTACAGACTGACAGGATGAACCTCTATGGTTGAACCTGCTGTACAGACTGACAGGATGAACCTCTATGGTTGAACCTGCTGTACAGACTGACAGGATGAACCTCTATGGTTGAACCTGCTGTACAGACTGACAGGATGAACCTCTATGGTTGAACCTGCTGTACAGACTGACAGGATGAACCTCTGGTTGAACCTGCTGTACAGACTGACAGGATGAACCTCTATGGTTGAACCTGCTGTACAGACTGACAGGATGAACCTCTGGTTGAACCTGCTGTACAGACTGACAGGATGAACCTCTATGGTTGAACCTGCTGTACAGACTGACAGGATGAACCTCTATGGTTGAACCTGCTGTACAGACTGACAGGATGAACCTCTATGGTTGAACCTGCTGTACAGACTGACAGGATGAACCTCTATGGTGAACCTCTATGGTTGAACCTGCTGTACAGACTGACAGGATGAACCTCTGGTTGAACCTGCTGTACAGACTGACAGGATGAACCTCTATGGTTGAACCTGCTGATACAGACTGACAGGATGAACCTCTATGGTTGAACCTGCTGTACAGACTGACAGGATGAACCTCTATGGTTGAACCTGCTGTACAGACTGACAGGATGAACCTCTATGGTTGAACCTGCTGTACAGACTGACAGGATGAACCTCTATGCTGTACAGACTGACAGGATGAACCTGAACCTGTACAGACTGACAGGATGAACCTCTGGTTGAACCTGCTGTACAGACTGACAGGATGAACCTCTATGGTTGAACCTGCTGTACAGACTGACAGGATGAACCTCTATGGTTGAACCTGCTGTACAGACTGACAGGATGAACCTCTATGGTTGAACCTGCTGTACAGACTGACAGGATGAACCTCTGGTTGAACCTGCTGTACAGACTGACAGGATGAACCTCTATGGTTGAACCTGCTGTACAGACTGACAGGATGAACCTCTATGGTTGAACCTGCTGTACAGACTGACAGGATGAACCTCTATGGTTGAACCTGCTGTACAGACTGACAGGATGAACCTCTGGTTGAACCTGCTGTACAGACTGACAGGATGAACCTCTATGGTTGAACCTGCTGTACAGACTGACAGGATGAACCTCTATGGTTGAACCTGCTGTACAGACTGACAGGATGAACCTCTATGGTTGAACCTGCTGTACAGACTGACAGGATGAACCTCTATGGTTGAACCTGCTGTACAGACTGACAGGATGAACCTCTATGGTTGAACCTGCTGTACAGACTGACAGGATGAACCTCTATGGTTGAACCTGCTGTACAGACTGACAGGATGAACCTCTATGGTTGAACCTGCTGTACAGACTGACAGGATGAACCTCTATGGTTGAACCTGCTGTACAGACTGACAGGATGAACCTCTATGGTTGAACCTGCTGTACAGACTGACAGGATGAACCTCTATGGTTGAACAGGATGAACCTGCTGCTGTACAGACTGACAGGATGAACCTCTATGGTTGAACCTGCTGTACAGACTGACAGGATGAACCTCTGGTTGAACCTGCTGTACAGACTGACAGGATGAACCTCTATGGTTGAACCTGCTGTACAGACTGACAGGATGAACCTCTATGGTTGAACCTGCTGTACAGACTGACAGGATGAACTCTATGGTTGAACCTGCTGTACAGACTGACAGGATGAACCTCTGGTTGAACCTGCTGTACAGACAGGATGAACCTCAGGATGAACCTGCTACAGATGACAGGATGAACCTGAACCTGCTGTACAGACTGACAGGATGAACCTCTATGGTTGAACCTGCTGTACAGACTGACAGGATGAACCTCTATGGTTGAACCTGCTGTACAGACTGACAGGATGAACCTCTATGGTTGAACCTGCTGTACAGACTGACAGGATGAACCTCTATGGTTGAACCTGCTGTACAGACTGACAGGATGAACCTCTATGGTTGAACCTGCTGTACAGACTGACAGGATGAACCTCAGGATGAATGGTTGAACCTGCTGTACAGACTGACAGGATGAACCTCTATGGTTGAACCTGCTGTACAGACTGACAGGATGAACCTCTATGGTTGAACCTGCTGTACAGACTGACAGGATGAACCTCTATGGTTGAACCTGCTGTACAGACTGACAGGATGAACCTCTATGGTTGAACCTGCTGTACAGACTGACAGGATGAACCTCTATGGTTGAACCTGCTGTACAGACTGACAGGATGAACCTCTATGGTTGAACCTGCTGTACAGACTGACAGGATGAACCTCTATGGTTGAACCTGCTGTACAGACTGACAGGATGAACCTCTATGGTTGAACCTGCTGTACAGACTGACAGGATGAACCTCTATGGTTGAACCTGCTGTACAGACTGACAGGATGAACCTCTGGTTGAACCTGCTGTACAGACTGACAGGATGAACCTCTATGGTTGAACCTGCTGTACAGACTGACAGGATGAACCTCTATGGTTGAACCTGCTGTACAGACTGACAGGATGAACCTCTATGGTTGAACCTGCTGTACAGACTGACAGGATGATGACCTGCTGTACAGACTGACAGGATGAATGGTTGAACCTGCTGTACAGACTGACAGGATGAACCTCTATGGTTGAACCTGCTGTACAGACTGACAGGATGAACCTCTATGGTTGAACCTGCTGTACAGACTGACAGGATGAACCTCTATGGTTGAACCTGCTGTACAGACTGACAGGATGAACCTCTATGGTTGAACCTGCTGTACAGACTGACAGGATGAACCTGTACAGACTGACAGGATGGTTGAACCTGCTGTACAGACTGACAGGATGAACCTCTATGGTTGAACCTGCTGTACAGACTGACAGGATGAACCTCTATGGTTGAACCTGCTGTACAGACTGACAGGATGAACCTCTATGGTTGAACCTGCTGTACAGACTGACAGGATGAACCTCTATGGTTGAACCTGCTGTACAGACTGACAGGATGAACCTCTATGGTTGAACCTGCTGTACAGACTGACAGGATGAACCTCTATGGTTGAACCTGCTGTACAGACTGACAGGATGAACCTCTATGGTTGAACCTGCTGTACAGACTGACAGGATGAACCTCTATGGTTGAACCTGCTGTACAGACTGACAGGATGAACCTCTATGGTTAAATCTGCTGTACAGACTGACAGGATGAACCTCTGGTTGAACCTGCTGTACAGACTGACAGGATGAACCTCTGGTTGAACCTGCTGTACAGACTGACAGGATGAACAGACTCTATGGTTGAACCTGCTGTACAGACTGACAGGATGAACCTCTATGGTTGAACCTGCTGTACAGACTGACAGGATGAACCTCTATGGTTGAACCTGCTGTACAGACTGACAGGATGAACCTCTATGGTTGAACCTGCTGTACAGACTGACAGGATGAACCTCTATGGTTGAACCTGCTGTACAGACTGACAGGATGAACCTCTGAACCTGCTGGTTGAACCTGCTGTACAGACTGACAGGATGAACCTCTATGGTTGAACCTGCTGTACAGACTGACAGGATGAACCTCTATGGTTGAACCTGCTGTACAGACTGACAGGATGAACCTACAGACTGACTATGGTTGAACCTGCTGTACAGACTGACAGGATGAACCTCTATGGTTGAACCTGCTGTACAGACTGACAGGATGAACCTCTATGGTTGAACCTGCTGTACAGACTGACAGGATGAACCTCTATGGTTGAACCTGCTGTACAGACTGACAGGATGAACCTCTATGGTTGAACCTGCTGTACAGACTGACAGGATGAACCTCTGGTTGAACCTGCTGTACAGACTGACAGGATGAACCTCTATGGTTGAACCTGCTGTACAGACTGACAGGATGAACCTCTCTGAACCTGCTGTACAGACTGACAGGATGAACCCTGCTGTACAGACTGACAGGATGAACCTCTGGTTGAACCTGCTGTACAGACTGACAGGATGAACCTCTATGGTTGAACCTGCTGTACAGACTGACAGGATGAACCTCTATGGTTGAACCTGCTGTACAGACTGACAGGATGAACCTCTATGGTTGAACCTGCTGTACAGACTGACAGGATGAACCTCTATGGTTGAACCTGCTGTATACAGGATGAAGACCTGCTGTACAGACTGACAGGATGAACCTCTATGGTTGAACCTGCTGTACAGACTGACAGGATGAACCTCTGAACCTCTATGGTTGAACCTGCTGTACAGACTGACAGGATGAACCTCTATGGTTGAACCTGCTGTACAGACTGACAGGATGAACCTCTATGGTTGAACCTGCTGTACAGACTGACAGGATGAACCTCTATGGTTGAACCTGCTGTACAGACTGACAGGATGAACCTCTATGGTTGAACCTGCTGTACAGACTGACAGGATGAACCTCTATGGTTGAACCTGCTGTACAGACTGACAGGATGAACCTCTGGTTGAACCTGCTGTACAGACTGACAGGATGAACCTCTATGGTTGAACCTGCTGTACAGACTGACAGGATGAACCTCTATGGTTGAACCTGCTGTACAGACTGACAGGATGAACCTCTATGGTTGAACCTGCTACAGACAGACTGACAGGATGAACTGACAGGATCTATGGTTGAACCTGCTGTACAGACTGACAGGATGAACCTCTATGGTTGAACCTGCTGTACAGACTGACAGGATGAACCTCTATGGTTGAACCTGCTGTACAGACTGACAGGATGAACCTCTGGTTGAACCTGCTGTACAGACTGACAGGATGAACCTCTATGGTTGAACCTGCTGTACAGACTGACAGGATGAACCTCTATGGTTGAACCTGCTGTACAGACTGACAGGATGAACCTCTATGGTTGAACCTGCTGTACAGACTGACAGGATGAACCTCTATGGTTGAACCTGCTGTACAGACTGACAGGATGAACCTCTATGGTTGAACCTGCTGTACAGACTGACAGGATGAACCTCTATGGTTGAACCTGCTGTACAGACTGACAGGATGAACCTCTATGGTTGAACCTGCTGTACAGACTGACAGGATGAACCTCTATGGTTGAACCTGCTGTACAGACTGACAGGATGAACCTCTGAACCTGCTGGTGACAGGATGAACCTGAACCTGTACAGACTGACAGGATGAACCTCTATGGTTGAATGTACAGACTGACAGGATGAACCTGCTGTACAGACTGACAGGATGAACCTCTATGGTTGAACCTGCTGTACAGACTGACAGGATGAACCTCTATGGTTGAACCTGCTGTACAGACTGACAGGATGAACCTCTATGGTTGAACCTGCTGTACAGACTGACAGGATGAACCTCTGGTTGAACCTGCTGTACAGACTGACAGGATGAACCTCTATGGTTGAACCTGCTGTACAGACTGACAGGATGAACCTCTATGGTTGAACCTGCTGTACAGACTGACAGGATGAACCTCTATGGTTGAACCTGCTGTACAGACTGACAGGATGAACCTCTATGGTTGAACCTGCTGTACAGACTGACAGGATGAACCTCTGGTTGAACCTGCTGTACAGACTGACAGGATGAACCTCTGGTTGAACCTGCTGTACAGACTGACAGGATGAACCTCTATGGTTGAACCTGCTGTACAGACTGACAGGATGAACCTCTGAACCTGCTGTACAGACTGACAGGATGAACCTGCTGTACAGACTGACAGGATGAACCTCTATGGTTGAACCTGCTGTACAGACTGACAGGATGAACCTCTATGGTTGAACCTGCTGTACAGACTGACAGGATGAACCTCTATGGTTGAACCTGCTGTACAGACTGACAGGATGAACCTCTATGGTTGAACCTGCTGTACAGACTGACAGGATGAACCTCTATGGTTGAACCTGCTATACAGACTGACAGGATGAACCTCTGGTTGAACCTGCTGTACAGACTGACAGGATGAACCTCTGACAGGATGAATGGTTGAACCTGCTGTACAGACTGACAGGATGAACCTCTATGGTTGAACCTGCTGTACAGACTGACAGGATGAACCTCTATGGTTGAACCTGCTGTACAGACTGACAGGATGAACCTCTATGGTTGAACCTGCTGTACAGACTGACAGGATGAACCTCTATGGTTGAACCTGCTGTACAGACTGACAGGATGAACCTCTATGGTTGAACCTGCTGTACAGACTGACAGGATGAACCTCTGGTTGAACCTGCTGTACAGACTGACAGGATGAACCTCTATGGTTGAACCTGCTGTACAGACTGACAGGATGAACCTCTATGGTTGAACCTGCTGTACAGACTGACAGGATGAACCTCTGGTTGAACCTGCTGTACAGACTGACAGGATGAACCTCTGGTTGAACCTGCTGTACAGACTGACAGGATGAACCTCTATGGTTGAACCTGCTGTACAGACTGACAGGATGAACCTCTATGGTTGAACCTGCTGTACAGACTGACAGGATGAACCTCTATGGAACCTTGAACCTGCTGTACAGACTGACAGGATGAACCTCTATGGTTGAACCTGCTGTACAGACTGACAGGATGAACCTCTATGGTTGAACCTGCTGTACAGACTGACAGGATGAACCTCTATGGTTGAACCTGCTGTACAGACTGACAGGATGAACCTCTATGGTTGAACCTGCTGTACAGACTGACAGGATGAACCTCTATGGTTGAACCTGCTGTGACAGGATGAACTTGAACTCTGGTTGAACCTGCTGTACAGACTGACAGGATGAACCTCTATGGTTGAACCTGCTGTACAGACTGACAGGATGAACCTCTATGGTTGAACCTGCTGTACAGACTGACAGGATGAACCTCTATGGTTGAACCTGCTGTACAGACTGACAGGATGAACCTCTATGGTTGAACCTGCTGTACAGACTGACAGGATGAACCTAAATGGTTGAACCTGCTGTACAGACTGACAGGATGAACCTCTGGTTGAACCTGCTGTACAGACTGACAGGATGAACCTCTATGGTTGAACCTGCTGTACAGACTGACAGGATGAACCTCTATGGTTGAACCTGCTGTACAGACTGACAGGATGAACCTCTATGGTTGAACCTGCTGTACAGACTGACAGGATGAACCTCTGGTTGAACCTGCTGTACAGACTGACAGGATGAACCTCTATGGTTGAACCTGCTATACAGACTGACAGGATGAACCTCTATGGTTGAACCTGCTGTACAGACTGACAGGATGAACCTCTATGGTTGAACCTGCTGTACAGACTGACAGGATGAACCTCTATGGTTGAACCTGCTGTACAGACTGACAGGATGAACCTCTATGGTTGAACCTGCTGTACAGACTGACAGGATGAACCTCTATGGTTGAACCTGCTGTACAGACTGACAGGATGAACCTCTATGGTTGAACCTGCTGTACAGACTGACAGGATGAACCTCTATGGTTGAACCTGCTGTACAGACTGACAGGATGAACCTCAGGATGAATGGTTGAACCTGCTGTACAGACTGACAGGATGAACCTCTATGGTTGAACCTGCTGTACAGACTGACAGGATGAACCTCTATGGTTGAACCTGCTGTACAGACTGACAGGATGAACCTCTATGGTTGAACCTGCTGTACAGACTGACAGGATGAACCTCTATGGTTGAACCTGCTGTACAGACTGACAGGATGAACCTCTATGGTTGAACCTGCTGTACAGACTGACAGGATGAACCTCTATGGTTGAACCTGCTGTACAGACTGACAGGATGAACCTCTATGGTTGAACCTGCTGTACAGACTGACAGGATGAACCTCTATGGTTGAACCTGCTATACAGACTGACAGGATGAACCTCTATGGTTGAACCTGCTGTACAGACTGACAGGATGAACCTCTATGGTTGAACCTGCTATACAGACTGACAGGATGAACCTCCATGGTTGAACCTGCTGTACAGACTGACAGGATGAACCTCTATGGTTGAACCTGCTGTACAGACTGACAGGATGAACCTCTATGGTTGAACCTGCTGTACAGACTGACAGGATGAACCTCTATGGTTGAACCTGCTGTACAGACTGACAGGATGAACCTCTATGGTTGAACCTGCTGTACAGACTGACAGGATGAACCTCTATGGTTGAACCTGCTGTACAGACTGACAGGATGAACCTCTATGGTTGAACCTGCTGTACAGACTGACAGGATGAACCTCTATGGTTGAACCTGCTGTACAGACTGACAGGATGAACCTCTATGGTTGAACCTGCTGTACAGACTGACAGGATGAACCTCTATGGTTGAACCTGCTGTACAGACTGACAGGATGAACCTCTATGGTTGAACCTGCTGTACAGACTGACAGGATGAACCTCTATGGTTGAACCTGCTGTACAGACTGACAGGATGAACCTCTATGGTTGAACCTGCTGTACAGACTGACAGGATGAACCTCTGGTTGAACCTGCTGTACAGACTGACAGGATGAACCTCTATGGTTGAACCTGCTGTACAGACTGACAGGATGAACCTCTATGGTTGAACCTGCTGTACAGACTGACAGGATGAATCTCTATGGTTGAACCTGCTGTACAGACTGACAGGATGAACCTCTACGGTTGAACCTGCTATACAGACTGACAGGATGAACCTCTATGGTTGAACCTGCTGTACAGACTGACAGGATGAACCTCTATGGTTGAACCTGCTATACAGACTGACAGGATGAACCTCCATGGTTGAACCTGCTATACAGACTGACAGGATGAACCTCTATGGTTGAACCTGCTGTACAGACTGACAGGATGAACCTCTATGGTTGAACCTGCTGTACAGACTGACAGGATGAACCTCTATGGTTGAACCTGCTGTACAGACTGACAGGATGAACCTCTACGGTTGAACCTGCTGTACAGACTGACAGGATGAACCTCTACGGTTGAACCTGCTGTACAGACTGACAGGATGAACCTCTATGGTTGAACCTGCTGTACAGACTGACAGGATGAACCTCTGGTTGAACCTGCTGTACAGACTGACAGGATGAACCTCTATGGTTGAACCTGCTATACAGACTGACAGGATGAACCTCTATGGTTGAACCTGCTGTACAGACTGACAGGATGACAGTTGGCAGGAGGCCCTGTTCTGGGGCTGTTCTGAGGCTTTTCAGGGGCTGTTCTGGGGCTTTTCGGGGGCTGTTCTGGGGCTTTTCTGGGGCTTTTCAGGGGCTTTTCAGGGGCTGTTCAGGGGCTTTTCAGGGGCTTTTCAGGGGCTTTTCAGGGGCTGTTCTGGAACTGTTCAGGGAGGGCTAGACAAGTCTTAATATTTCACTAACTGGGTAATGATACAGCATTACGTTCTCTGCTTATTAAAACTGGGCCAATCATACCTGGAGGCTGGGCTGTCTTTTAAAAGATTATTATCTGCTCATTTCTTTTTAAAGTCATTTTAATCGTTGCAGTTGTCAGTGTTCACGATGTTACGCAACCAGAACAGACCCGTTCCGGAGCAGCTAAAGTGGGCCGTCAGTCTGATAGCATACTGTCCGCCTGGTCGAGTGAGCTCCCCCTCCTCTCTCTCCTTTCCCGATGTTCCTTACTTATCTCCTTGCCCCCTCTCTCCTCCTCCCTTCATGTCCTGTCTGTACTCTCCTCTCACTCTCTATCCCCCCTCTCCCTCTCTCCCCCATAATCTCAGTCCTCTCCCTCTCTATCCCCCTCTCCCCCATAATCTCAGTCCTCTCCCTCTCTATCCCCCTCTCCCCCATAATCTCAGTCCTCTCCCTCTCTATCCCCCTCTCCCCATAATCTCAGTCCTCTCCCTCTCTATCCCCCTCTCCCCCATAATCTCAGTCCTCTCCTCTCTATCCCCCTCTCCCCCATAATTTCAGTCCTCTCCCTCTCTCTCCCTTCCCATCTTGTCTGTCCCCCCCCCCTTGGGCCAGTAACCATCATGACCATCACCAGTCATGTTCTGATGTACACACACACACACACACACACACACACACACACACACACACACACACACACACACACACACACACACACACACACACACACACACACACACACACACACACACACACATTCACATAATCACCAGTCATGTTCTGATGTACACACACACAGACCAGTAGAGACAAGTGGAGCTTAACAAACATTTTCCATTAGAGTAATGACCTATATGAGTGAACACCATGGGGCGCTCTGCAAGAACCCTATCCCCCATATAGTGAACTACTTGTGGCCAGAGCCCTGTGGACGCTGCCTCTGTCTCACACCAACCAGAACCAGCCTCTGTCTCACACCAACCAGAACCAGCCTCTGTCTCACACCAACCAGAACCAGCCTCTGTCTCACACCAACCAGACAGTAGGAACCAGCCTCTGTCTCACACCAACCAGAACCAGCCTCTGTCTCACACCAACCAGAACCAGCCTCTGTCTCACACCAACCAGACAGTAGGAACCAGCCTCTGTCTCACACCAACCAGAACCAGCCTCTGTCTCACACCAACCAGACAGTAGGAACCAGCCTCTGTCTCACACCAACCAGAACCAGCCTCTGTCTCACACCAACCAGACAGTAGGAACCAGCCTCTGTCTCACACCAACCAGAACCAGCCTCTGTCTCACACCAACCAGACAGTAGGAACCAGCCTCTGTCTCACACCAACCAGAACCAGCCTCTGTGTCACACCAACCAGAACCAGCCTCTGTCTCACACCAACCAGACAGTAGGAACCAGCCTCTGTCTCACACCAACCAGAACCAGCCTCTGTCTCACACCAACCAGAACCAGCCTCTGTCTCACACCAACCAGAACCAGCCTCTGTCTCACACCAACCAGACAGTAGGAACCAGCCTCTGTCTCACACCAACCAGACAGTAGGAACCAGCCTCTGTCTCACACCAACCAGACAGTAGGAACCAGCCTCTGTCTCACACCAACCAGACAGTAGGAACCAGCCTCTGTCTCACACCAACCAGAACCAGCCTCTGTCTCACACCAACCAGACAGTAGGAACCAGCCTCTGTCTCACACCAACCAGAACCAGCCTCTGTCTCACACCAACCAGACAGTAGGAACCAGCCTCTGTCTCACACCAACCAGAACCAGCCTCTGTCTCACACCAACCAGACAGTAGGAACCAGCCTCTGTCTCACACCAACCAGAACCAGCCTCTGTGTCACACCAACCAGAACCAGCCTCTGTCTCACACCGACCAGACAGTAGGAACCAGCCTCTGTCTCACACCAACCAGAACCAGTCTCTGTCTCACACCAACCAGAACCAGCCTCTGTCTCACACCAACCAGAACCAGCCTCTGTCTCACACCAACCAGACAGTAGGAACCAGCCTCTGTCTCACACCAACCAGACAGTAGGAACCAGTCTCTGTCTCACACCAACCAGAACCAGCCTCTGTCTCACACCAACCAGACAGTAGGAACCAGTCTCTGTCTCACACCAACCAGAACCAGCCTCTGACTCACACCAACCAGACAGTAGGAACCAGTCTCTGTCTCACACCAACCAGACAGCAGGAACCAGCCTCTGTCTCACACCAACCAGACAGCAGGAACCAGCCTCTGTCTCACACCAACCAGACAGTAGGAACCAGTCTCTGTCTCACACCAACCAGAACCAGCCTCTGTCTCACACCAACCAGAACCAGCCTCAACCAGAACAAGGGAAATGGGTTGGGTTACGTTTCAGTTACAGGTTGTTCATTAAGACTAGCTGGGATCATGATGTGAAATGGTTGAACAGATCCTGCTGCATTGTAAACATAGCTGTGGTAGGTTGGCTAGACAGCTGTCCTAAACTCTTTGATAGCAGAGAGAGAGCTACGGCTGCTGGGCCAGACAGTACTGTCGGACTGGGTTACAATCAAACATCTGTAGTCACGCAGTAACAACAGAGTTTGCCAAGGAGTCAGCTTTTCCCAAGTCTGTTATAATACTCTTTTGTGTGTTACTCTGTTCAAACACAATTGGGCGCACAACACACACACACGCACGCACACACACGCAGAAAAACACACACACACGCAGACAGACACACACACACACACACACACGCAGACAGACACACGAACACACACACACGCAGACAGACACACGAACACACACACACGCAGACAGACACACGAACACACACACACGCAGACAGACACACGAACACACACACACGCAGACAGACACACGAACACACACACACAGACAGACACACGAACACACACACACGCAGACAGACACACGAACACACACACACACACAGACAGACACACGAACACACACACACGCAGACAGACACACGAACACACACACACAGACAGACACACGAACACACACACACACACACACAGACAGACAGACACACGAACACACACACACACACAGACAGACACACGAACACACACACAGGCAGACAGACACACGAACACACACACACGCAGACAGACACACGAACACACACACACGCAGACAGACACACGAACACACACACAGGCAGACAGACACACGAACACACACACACGCAGACAGACACACGAACACACACACAGGCAGACAGACACACACATGCAGACAGACACACGAACACGAACACAGGCAGACAGACACACGAACACACACACACGCAGACAGACACACGAACACGAACACAGGCAGACAGACACACGAACACACACACAGGCAGACAGACACACGAACACACACACACGCAGACAGACACACGAACACACACACACGCAGACAGACACACGAACACACACACAGGCAGACAGACACTTGAACAGCTTCTATATCGAACAACAAAACTGACAAATACCTACAATCTGAGATGACCTTGAATCTTTATAGAATTTTTAAATCCGTATTTGTACTGTCTCTATGCACACTCATAGGGTCCCTTCACACCGATACTCCATCACACTGATACTCCATCACACTGATACTCCATCACACACTGATACTCCATCACACTGATACTCCATCACACTCATAGGGTCCCTTCACACTCATAGGGTCCCTTCACAACACTCATAGGGTCCCTTCACACTCATAGGGTCCCTTCACACTGATACTCCATCACACTGATACTCCATCACACTCATAGGGTCCCTTCACACTGATACTCCATCACACTGATACTCCATCACACTGATACTCCATCACACACTGATACTCCATCACACACTGATACTCCATCACACTGATACTCCATCACACTGATACTCCATCACACTGATACTCCATCACACACTGATACTCCATCACACTCATAGGGTCCCTTCACACTCATAGGGTCCCTTCACACTCATAGGGTCCCTTCACACTGATACTCCATCACACTGATACTCCATCACACTCATAGGGTCCCTTCACACTGATACTCCATCACACTGATACTCCATCACACTGATACTCCATCACACACTGATACTACATCACACACTGATACTCCATCACACTGATACTCCATCACACTGATACTCCATCACACTCATAGGGTCCCTTCACACTGATACTCCATCACACACTGATACTCCATCACACTGATACTCCATCACACTGATACTCCATCACACTGATACTCCATCACACTCATAGGGTCCCTTCACACTGATACTCCATCACACACTGATACTCCATCACACTGATACTCCATCACACTGATACTCCATCACACACTGATACTCCATCACACTGATACTCCATCACACTGATACTCCATCACACACTGATACTCCATCACACACTGATACTCCATCACACTGATACTCCATCACACACTGATACTCCATCACACACTGATACTCCATCACACTGATACTCCATCACACTGATACTCCATCACACTGATACTCCATCACACACTGATACTCCATCACACTGATACTCCATCACACTGATACTCCATCACACACTGATACTCCATCACACTGATACTCCATCACACTGATACTCCATCACACACTGATACTCCATCACACTGATACTCCATCACACTGATACTCCATCACACACTGATACTCCATCACACTGATACTCCATCACACTGATACTCCATCACACACTGATACTCCATCACACTGATACTCCATCACACACTGATACTCCATCACACTGATACTCCATCACACACTGATACTCCATCACACTGATACTCCATCACACTGATACTCCATCACACTGATACTCCATCACACTGATACTCCATCACACTGATACTCCATCACACTGATACTCCATCACACACTGATACTCCATCACACTGATACTCCATCACACTGATACTCCATCACACACTGATACTCCATCACACTGATACTCCATCACACACTGATACTCCATCACACTGATACTCCATCACACTGATACTCCATCACACTGATACTCCATCACACTGATACTCCATCACACACTGATACTCCATCACACTGATACTCCATCACACTGATACTCCATCACACACTGATACTCCATCACACTGATACTCCATCACACACTGATAATCCATCACACTGATACTCCATCACACTGATAATCCATCACACTGATACTCCATCACACACTGATACTCCATCATACACTGATATCCATCACACTGATACTCCATCACACTGATACTCCATCACACTGATACTCCATCACACACTGATACTCCATCACACTGATACTCCATCACACTGATACTCCATCACACACTGATACTCCATCACACTGATACTCCATCACACACTGATACTCCATCACACTGATACTCCATCACACTGATACTCCATCACACACTGATACTCCATCACACTGATACTCCATCACACACTGATACTCCATCACACTGATACTCCATCACACTGATACTCCATCACACTGATACTCCATCACACACTGATACTCCATCACACTGATACTCCATCACACGGATACTCCATCACACTGATACTCCATCACACACTGATACTCCATCACACTGATACTCCATCACACTGATACTCCATCACACACTGATACTCCATCACACTGATACTCCATCACACGGATACTCCATCACACAGATACTCCATCACACTGATACTCCATCACACACTGATACTCCATCACACGGATACTCCATCACACTGATACTCCATCACACACTGATACTCCATCACACTGATACTCCATCACACACTGATACTCCATCACACTGATACTCCATCACACACTGATACTCCATCACACTGATACTCCATCACACGGATACTCCATCACACAGATACTCCATCACACTGATACTCCATCACACACTGATACTCCATCACACTGATACTCCATCACACTGATACTCCATCACACTGATACTACATCACACACTGATACTCCATCACACTGATACTCCATCACACTGATACTCCATCACACACTGATACTCCATCACACAGTGATACTCCATCACACTGATACTCCATCACACACTGATACTCCATCACACTGATACTCCATCACACTGATACTCCATCACACTGATACTCCATCACACACTGATACTCCATCACACAGTGATACTCCATCACACTGATACTCCATCACATGGATACTCCATCACACTGATACTCCATCACACTGATACTCCATCACACTGATACTCCATCACACTGATACTCCATCACACGGATACTCCAACACACTGATACTCCATCACACACTGATACTCCATCACACTGATACTCCATCACACACTGATACTCCATCACACTGATACTCCATCACACTGATACTCCAACACACTGATACTCCAACACACTGATACTCCATCACACAGATACTCCATCACACTGATACTCCATCACACTGATACTCCATTTCACTGATACTCCATTTCACTGATACTCCAACACACTGATACTCCATCAACTGATTACACACACATAATATGCACATACATTTATACTGACTCTACATGCCCACCCACTCACATACAAGCTTCTGCTACTCTGTTTATCTTATATCCTGTTGCCTAGTCACCTTCCCTCTATACATATCTACCTTCATCACTCCAGTATCCCTGTCCCCTTCCCCCTATACATATCTACCTCCATCACTCCAGTATCCCTGTCCCCTTCCCCCTATACATATCTACCTCCATCACTCCAGTATCCCTGTACATTGTTAATATGGTACTGACCCTGTATATAGTCACCTTCCCCCTATACATATCTACCTCCATCACTCCAGTATCCACACTGTTAATATGGTACTGACCCTGTATATAGTCTCCTTCCCCTATACAGATCTACCTCCATCACTCCAGTATCCCTGTCTCCTTCCCCCTATACATATCTACCTCCATCACTCCAGTATCCCTGTCTCCTTCCCCTATACATATCTACCTCCATCACTCCAGTATCCCTGTCTCCTTCCCCCTATACATATCTACCT
>NC_068455.1:2282494-2299994 GCF_023373465.1 Oncorhynchus keta
TGTGGTTTTCATGTCTATTCCAGTCTTCATTCTTCTTCATTTAGTATTCTCAACTTTAATGACTGACACTTTAGATATTGAGGTTTGAGTTGGGGGGGGGGGTGTCACCTATTAGGTTAGCACGCTGGGACGCCAAGGCAATGATCGGTCCAGTTAAACATATTATTTGCTAATTTTAAGAATATAAAAACAGATTTAACAAGAAACGCCGTAAAGCGTCTAAAGGGGGAGGACAAATATTTCATTCAAAATGCCAAATGCCAAAACAACAGAACAGGGGAACAGTGATACTTATTCATGAGAAAGTACAATTTACTGATGCTAACATCATCTCGGATCCACTCGGGCGTTTTGTTCTCTCTTTCACACCTCTGTTTTTACTTGTTTATGTTTATGTTTATGGTTTATGGTTTATGGTTTATGTTTATGTTTATGTTTATCTCTGTTTTTCCTTGTTTATGTTTATGTTTTTATGCTCCCAGTTGGGATGATGTTGATTTTAATATATTTTAATAAAAATTTTAATAACAAACTTGTTTCTTTGCTGCCCAACTCAACTCAACTCAACTCAACTCATCTCATCTCATCTCATCTCATCTCAACTCATCTCATCTCATCTCATCTCATCTCATCTCATCTCAACTCATCTCATCTCATCTCTATCTCATCTCATCTCATCTCAATCTCATCTCATCTCATCTCATCTCATCTCAACTCAACTCAACTCAACTCTCAACTCATCTCATCTCATCTCATCTCATCTCAACTCAGCTCAACTCAACTCAGCTCAGCTCAACTCAGCTCAGCTCAGCTCAACTCAACTCATCTCATCTCATCTCATCTCATCTCATCTCATCTCAGCTCAGCTCAGCTCAACTCAACTCAACTCAACTCAACTCCAACTCAACTCAACTCAACTCAACTCAACTCAACTCAACTCAACTCAACTCAACTCATCTCATCTCATCTCATCTCATCTCATCTCATCTCATCTCATCTCATCTCATCTCATCTCATCTCAACTCAACTCATCTCATCTCATCTCATCTCATCTCATCTCAACTCAACTCAACTCAACTCAACTCATCTCATCTCATCTCATCTCATCTCATCTCAACTCAACTCAACTCAACTCAACTCAACTCAACTCAACTCAACTCAACTCAACTCAACTCAACTCAACTCAACTCAACTCAACTCAACTCATCTCAACTCATCTCATCTCATCTCATCTCATCTCATCTCATCTCATCTCATCTCATCTCATCTCATCTCATCTCATCTCAACTCAACTCAACTCAACTCAACTCAACTCAACTCAACTCAACTCAACTCAACTCAACTCAACTCAACTCAACTCAACTCAACTCAACTCAACTCAACTCAACTCAACTCAACTCAACTCAACTCAACTCAACTCATCTCAACTATTACAGTTTTTTTTGGAGGCGACTTGAATTGTGTGATCCTGCCACAGTCGTGGACCAATCAAAGCCCCCTAGATCATTATCTCCCTCTAAAATGATCTTTGTCTGCAGGCAGGATGTCTTGAATTGTGTGATCCTGCCACAGTCGTGGACCAATCAAAACCCCCCATTATCTCCCTCTAAAATGATCTTTGTCTGCAGGCAGGATGTCTTGAATTGTGTGATCCTGCCACAGTCGTGGACCAATCAAAACCCCCCATTATCTCCCTCTAAAATGATCTTTGTCTGCAGGCAGGATGTCTTGAATTGTGTGATCCTGCCACAGTCGTGGACCAATCAAAACCCCCCATTATCTCCCTCTAAAATGATCTTTGTCTGCAGGCAGGATGTCTTGAATTGTGTGATCCTGCCACAGTCGTGGACCAATCAAAACCCCCATTATCTCCCTCTAAAATGATCTTTGTCTGCAGGCAGGATGTCTTGAATTGTGTGATCCTGCCACAGTCGTGGACCAATCAAAACCCCCATTATCTCCCTCTAAAATGATCTTTGTCTGCAGGCAGGATGTCTTGAATTGTGTGATCCTGCCACAGTCGTGGACCAATCAAAGCCCCCATTATCTCCCTCTAAAATGATCTTTGTCTGCAGGCAGGATGTCTTAAATTGTGTGATCCTGCCACAGTCGTGGACCAATCAAAGCCCCCTAGATCATTATCTCCCTCTAAAATGATCTTTGTCTGCAGCCAGGATGTCTTGAATTGTGTGATCCTGCCACAGTCGTGGACCAATCAAAGCCCCCTAGATCATTATCTCCTCTAAAATGATCTTTGTCTGCAGGCAGGATGTCTTGAATTGTGTGATCCTGCCACAGTCGTGGACCAATCAAAACCCCCATTATCTCCCTCTAAAATGATCTTTGTCTGCAGGCAGGATGTCTTGAATTGTGGGATCCTGCCACAGTCGTGGACCAATCAAAACCCCCATTATCTCCCTCTAAAATGATCTTTGTCTGCAGGCAGGATGTCTTGAATTGTGTGATCCTGCCACAGTCGTGGACCAATCAAAACCCCCATTATCTCCTCTAAAATGATCTTTGTCTGCAGGCAGGATGTCTTGAATTGTGTGATCCTGCCACAGTCGTGGACCAATCAAAACCCCCATTATCTCCCTCTAAAATGATCTTTGTCTGCAGGCAGGATGTCTTGAATTGTGTGATCCTGCCACAGTCGTGGACCAATCAAAACCCCCATTATCTCCCTCTAAAATGATCTTTGTCTGCAGGCAGGATGTCTTGAATTGTGTGATCCTGCCACAGTCGTGGACCAATCAAAGCCCCCATTATCTCCCTCTAAAATGATCTTTGTCTGCAGGCAGGATGTCTTAAATTGTGTGATCCTGCCACAGTCGTGGACCAATCAAAGCCCCCTAGATCATTATCTCCTCTAAAATGATCTTTGTATGCAGGCAGGATGTCTTGAATTGTGTGATCCTGCCACAGTCGTGGACCAATCAAAGCCCCCTAGATCATTATCTCCCTCTAAAATGATCTTTGTCTGCAGGCAGGATGTCTTGAATTGTGTGATCCTGCCACAGTCGTGGACCAATCAAAGCCCCCTAGATCATTATCTCCCTCTAAAATGATCTTTGTCTGCAGGCAGGATGACTTGAATTGTGTGATCCTGCCACAGTCGTGGACCAATCAAAGCCCCCATTATCTCCCTCTAAAATGATCTTTGTCTGCAGGCAGGATGTCTTGAATTGTGTGATCCTGCCACAGTCGTGGACCAATCAAAACCCCCCATTATCTCCCTCTAAAATGATCTTTGACTGCAGGCAGGATGTCTTGAATTGTGTGATCCTGCCACAGTCGTGGACCAATCAAAGCCCCCCTAGATCATTATCTCCCTCTAAAATGATCTTTGTCTGCAGGCAGGATGACTTGAATTGTGTGATCCTGCCACAGTCGTGGACCAATC
This sequence comes from Oncorhynchus keta, assembly GCF_023373465.1. NCBI lineage: Eukaryota > Metazoa > Chordata > Actinopteri > Salmoniformes > Salmonidae > Oncorhynchus > Oncorhynchus keta. The sequence continues at coordinate 2,285,898 of NC_068455.1, forward strand.
AAAGCCCCCATTATCTCCCTCTAAAATGATCTTTGTCTGCAGGCAGGATGTCTTGAATTGTGTGATCCTGCCACAGTCGTGGACCAATCAAAGCCCCCTAGATCATTATCTCCCTCTAAAATGATCTTTGTCTGCAGGCAGGATGTCTTGAATTGTGTGATCCTGCCACAGTCGTGGACCAATCAAAGCCCCCTAGATCATTATCTCCCTCTAAAATGATCTTTGTCTGCAGGCAGGATGACTTGAATTGTGTGATCCTGCCACAGTCGTGGACCAATCAAAGCCCCCCATTATCTCCCTCTAAAATGATCTTTGTCTGCAGGCAGGATGTCTTGAATTGTGTGATCCTGCCACAGTCGTGGACCAATCAAAACCCCCCATTATCTCCCTCTAAAATGATCTTTGACTGCAGGCAGGATGTCTTGAATTGTGTGATCCTGCCACAGTCGTGGACCAATCAAAGCCCCCTAGATCATTATCTCCCTCTAAAATGATCTTTGTCTGCAGGCAGGATGACTTGAATTGTGTGATCCTGCCACAGTCGTGGACCAATCAAAGCCCCCATTATCTCCCCTCTAAAATGATCTTTGTCTGCAGGCAGGATGACTTGAATTGTGTGATCCTGCCACAGTCGTGGACCAATCAAAGCCCCCATTATCTCCCTCTAAAATGATCTTTGTCTGCAGGCAGGATGTCTTGAATTGTGTGATCCTGCCACAGTCGTGGACCAATCAAACCCCCATTATCTCCTCTAAAATGATCTTTGTCTGCAGGCAGGATGTCTTGAATTGTGTGATCCTGCCACAGTCGTGGACCAATCAAAGCCCCCCATTATCTCCCTCTAAAATGATCTTTGTCTGCAGGCAGGATGTCTTGAATTGTGTGATCCTGCCACAGTCGTGGACCAATCAAAGCCCCCCATTATCTCCCTCTAAAATGATCTTTGTCTGCAGGCAGGATGTCTTGAATTGTGTGATCCTGCCACAGTCGTGGACCAATCAAAGCCCCCTAGATCATTATCTCCCTCTAAAATGATCTTTGTCTGCAGGCAGGATGACTTGAATTGTGTGATCCTGCCACAGTCGTGGACCAATCAAAGCCCCCCATTATCTCCCTCTAAAATGATCTTTGTCTGCAGGCAGGATGTCTTGAATTGTGTGATCCTGCCACAGTCGTGGACCAATCAAAACCCCCATTATCTCCTCTAAAATGATCTTTGACTGCAGGCAGGATGTCTTGAATTGTGTGATCCTGCCACAGTCGTGGACCAATCAAAGCCCCTAGATCATTATCTCCCTCTAAAATGATCTTTGTCTGCAGGCAGGATGACTTGAATTGTGTGATCCTGCCACAGTCGTGGACCAATCAAAGCCCCCCATTATCTCCCTCTAAAATGATCTTTGTCTGCAGGCAGGATGACTTGAATTGTGTGATCCTGCCACAGTCGTGGACCAATCAAAGCCCCCCATTATCTCCCTCTAAAATGATCTTTGTCTGCAGGCAGGATGTCTTGAATTGTGTGATCCTGCCACAGTCGTGGACCAATCAAAACCCCCCATTATCTCCCTCTAAAATGATCTTTGTCTGCAGGCAGGATGTCTTGAATTGTGTGATCCTGCCACAGTCGTGGACCAATCAAAGCCCCCCATTATCTCCCTCTAAAATGATCTTTGTCTGCAGGCAGGATGTCTTGAATTGTGTGATCCTGCCACAGTCGTGGACCAATCAAAGCCCCCCATTATCTCCCTCTAAAATGATCTTTGTCTGCAGGCAGGATGTCTTGAATTGTGTGATCCTGCCACAGTCGTGGACCAATCAAAGCCCCCCATTATCTCCCTCTAAAATGATCTTTGTCTGCAGGCAGGATGTCTTGAATTGTGTGATCCTGCCACAGTAGTGGACCAATCAAAGCCCCTAGATCATTATCTCCCTCTAAAATGATCTTTGTCTGCAGGCAGGATGTCTTGAATTGTGTGATCCTGCCACAGTCGTGGACCAATCAAAGCCCCCTAGATCATTATCTCCCTCTAAAATGATCTTTGTCTGCAGGCAGGATGTCTTGAATTGTGTGATCCTGCCACAGTCGTGGACCAATCAAAGCCCCTAGATCATTATCTCCCTCTAAAATGATCTTTGTCTGCAGGCAGGATGTCTTGAATTGTGTGATCCTGCCACAGTCGTGGACCAATCAAAGCCCCCCATTATCTCCCTCTAAAATGATCTTTGTCTGCAGGCAGGATGTCTTGAATTGTGTGATCCTGCCACAGTCGTGGACCAATCAAAACCCCCCATTATCTCCCTCTAAAATGATCTTTGACTGCAGGCAGGATGTCTTGAATTGTGTGATCCTGCCACAGTCGTGGACCAATCAAAGCCCCCTAGATCATTATCTCCCTCTAAAATGATCTTTGTCTGCAGGCAGGATGACTTGAATTGTGTGATCCTGCCACAGTCGTGGACCAATCAAAGCCCCCCATTATCTCCCTCTAAAATGATCTTTGTCTGCAGGCAGGATGACTTGAATTGTGTGATCCTGCCACAGTCGTGGACCAATCAAAGCCCCCCATTATCTCCCTCTAAAATGATCTTTGTCTGCAGGCAGGATGTCTTGAATTGTGTGATCCTGCCACAGTCGTGGACCAATCAAAACCCCCATTATCTCCCTCTAAAATGATCTTTGTCTGCAGGCAGGATGTCTTGAATTGTGTGATCCTGCCACAGTCGTGGACCAATCAAAGCCCCCATTATCTCCCTCTAAAATGATCTTTTGTCTGCAGGCAGGATGTCTTGAATTGTGTGATCCTGCCACAGTCGTGGACCAATCAAAGCCCCCATTATCTCCCTCTAAAATGATCTTTGTCTGCAGGCAGGATGTCTTGAATTGTGTGATCCTGCCACAGTCGTGGACCAATCAAAGCCCCCATTATCTCCCTCTAAAATGATCTTTGTCTGCAGGCAGGATGTCTTGAATTGTGTGATCCTGCCACAGTCGTGGACCAATCAAAGCCCCCATTATCTCCCTCTAAAATGATCTTTGTCTGCAGGCAGGATGTCTTGAATTGTGTGATCCTGCCACAGTCGTGGACCAATCAAAGCCCCTAGATCATTATCTCCCTCTAAAATGATCTTTGTCTGCAGGCAGGATGACTTGAATTGTGTAATCCTGCCACAGTCGTGGACCAATCAAAACCCCCATTATCTCCTCTAAAATGATCTTTGTCTGCAGGCAGGATGTCTTGAATTGTGTGATCCTGCCACAGTCGTGGACCAATCAAAGCCCCCATTATCTCCCTCTAAAATGATCTTTTGTCTGCAGGCAGGATGTCTTGAATTGTGTGATCCTGCCACAGTCGTGGACCAATCAAAGCCCCCATTATCTCCCTCTAAAATGATCTTTGTCTGCAGGCAGGATGTCTTGAATTGTGTGATCCTGCCACAGTCGTGGACCAATCAAAGCCCCCATTATCTCCCTCTAAAATGATCTTTGTCTGCAGGCAGGATGTCTTGAATTGTGTGATCCTGCCACAGTCGTGGACCAATCAAAGCCCCCATTATCTCCCTCTAAAATGATCTTTGTCTGCAGGCAGGATGTCTTGAATTGTGTGATCCTGCCACAGTCGTGGACCAATCAAAGCCCCTAGATCATTATCTCCCTCTAAAATGATCTTTGTCTGCAGGCAGGATGACTTGAATTGTGTAATCCTGCCACAGTCGTGGACCAATCAAAGCCCCCATTATCTCCCTCTAAAATGATCTTTGTCTGCAGGCAGGATGACTTGAATTGTGTGATCCTGCCACAGTCGTGGACCAATCAAAGCCCCCATTATCTCCCTCTAAAATGATCTTTGTCTGCAGGCAGGATGTCTTGAATTGTGTGATCCTGCCACAGTCGTGGACCAATCAAAACCCCCCATTATCTCCCTCTAAAATGATCTTTGTCTGCAGGCAGGATGTCTTGAATTGTGTGATCCTGCCACAGTCGTGGACCAATCAAAGCCCCCATTATCTCCCTCTAAAATGATCTTTGTCTGCAGGCAGGATGTCTTGAATTGTGTGATCCTGCCACAGTCGTGGACCAATCAAAACCCCCCATTATCTCCCTCTAAAATGATCTTTGTCTGCAGGCAGGATGTCTTGAATTGTGTGATCCTGCCACAGTCGTGGACCAATCAAAACCCCCCATTATCTCCCTCTAAAATGATCTTTGTCTGCAGGCAGGATGTCTTGAATTGTGTGATCCTGCCACAGTCGTGGACCAATCAAAACCCCCATTATCTCCCTCTAAAATGATCTTTGTCTGCAGGCAGGATGTCTTGAATTGTGTGATCCTGCCACAGTCGTGGACCAATCAAAGCCCCCTAGATCATTATCTCCCTCTAAAATGATCTTTGTCTGCAGGCAGGATGTCTTGAATTGTGTGATCCTGCCACAGTCGTGGACCAATCAAAGCCCCCTAGATCATTATCTCCCTCTAAAATGATCTTTGTCTGCAGGCAGGATGTCTTGAATTGTGTGATCCTGCCACAGTCGTGGACCAATCAAAGCCCCCTAGATCATTATCTCCCTCTAAAATGATCTTTGTCTGCAGGCAGGATGTCTTGAATTGTGTGATCCTGCCACAGTCGTGGACCAATCAAAGCCCCCCATTATCTCCCTCTAAAATGATCTTGAATTGTGTGATCCTGCCACAGTCGTGGACCAATCAAAGCCCCCCATTATCTCCCTCTAAAATGATCTTGAATTGTGTGATCCTGCCACAGTCGTGGACCAATCAAAACCCCCCATTATCTCCCTCTAAAATGATCTTGAATTGTGTGATCCTGCCACAGTCGTGGACCAATCAAAGCCCCCTAGATCATTATCTCCCTCTAAAATGATCTTTGTCTGCAGGCAGGATGTCTTGAATTGTGTGATCCTGCCACAGTCGTGGACCAATCAAAGCCCCTAGATCATTATCTCCTCTAAAATGATCTTTGTCTGCAGGCAGGATGTCTTGAATTGTGTGATCCTGCCACAGTCGTGGACCAATCAAAACCCCCTAGATCATTATCTCCCTCTAAAATGATCTTTGTCTGCAGGCAGGATGTCTTGAATTGTGTGATCCTGCCACAGTCGTGGACCAATCAAAGCCCCTAGATCATTATCTCCCTCTAAAATGATCTTTGTCTGCAGGCAGGATGTCTTGAATTGTGTGATCCTGCCACAGTCGTGGACCAATCAAAGCCCCCATTATCTCCCTCTAAAATGATCTTTGTCTGCAGGCAGGATGACTTGAATTGTGTGATCCTGCCACAGTCGTGGACCAATCAAAGCCCCCATTATCTCCCTCTAAAATGATCTTTGTCTGCAGGCAGGATGACTTGAATTGTGTGATCCTGCCACAGTCGTGGACCAATCAAAGCCCCCATTATCTCCCTCTAAAATGATCTTTGTCTGCAGGCAGGATGTCTTGAATTGTGTGATCCTGCCACAGTCGTGGACCAATCAAAACCCCCCATTATCTCCCTCTAAAATGATCTTTGTCTGCAGGCAGGATGTCTTGAATTGTGTGATCCTGCCACAGTCGTGGACCAATCAAAACCCCCATTATCTCCCTCTAAAATGATCTTTGTCTGCAGGCAGGATGTCTTGAATTGTGTGATCCTGCCACAGTCGTGGACCAATCAAAGCCCCCCATTATCTCCCTCTAAAATGATCTTTGTCTGCAGGCAGGATGTCTTGAATTGTGTGATCCTGCCACAGTCGTGGACCAATCAAAGCCCCCCATTATCTCCCTCTAAAATGATCTTTGTCTGCAGGCAGGATGTCTTGAATTGTGTGATCCTGCCACAGTCGTGGACCAATCAAAGCCCCCTAGATCATTATCTCCCTCTAAAATGATCTTTGTCTGCAGGCAGGATGTCTTGAATTGTGTGATCCTGCCACAGTCGTGGACCAATCAAAGCCCCCTAGATCATTATCTCCCTCTAAAATGATCTTTGTCTGCAGGCAGGATGTCTTGAATTGTGTGATCCTGCCACAGTCGTGGACCAATCAAAGCCCCTAGATCATTATCTCCTCTAAAATGATCTTTGTCTGCAGGCAGGATGTCTTGAATTGTGTGATCCTGCCACAGTCGTGGACCAATCAAAGCCCCCTAGATCATTATCTCCCTCTAAAATGATCTTTGTCTGCAGGCAGGATGACTTGAATTGTGTGATCCTGCCACAGTCGTGGACCAATCAAAGCCCCCCATTATCTCCCTCTAAAATGATCTTTGTCTGCAGGCAGGATGTCTTGAATTGTGTGATCCTGCCACAGTCGTGGACCAATCAAAACCCCCCATTATCTCCCTCTAAAATGATCTTTGACTGCAGGCAGGATGTCTTGAATTGTGTGATCCTGCCACAGTCGTGGACCAATCAAAGCCCCCTAGATCATTATCTCCCTCTAAAATGATCTTTGTCTGCAGGCAGGATGACTTGAATTGTGTGATCCTGCCACAGTCGTGGACCAATCAAAGCCCCCCATTATCTCCCTCTAAAATGATCTTTGTCTGCAGGCAGGATGACTTGAATTGTGTGATCCTGCCACAGTCGTGGACCAATCAAAGCCCCCCATTATCTCCCTCTAAAATGATCTTTGTCTGCAGGCAGGATGTCTTGAATTGTGTGATCCTGCCACAGTCGTGGACCAATCAAAACCCCCCATTATCTCCCTCTAAAATGATCTTTGTCTGCAGGCAGGATGTCTTGAATTGTGTGATCCTGCCACAGTCGTGGACCAATCAAAGCCCCCATTATCTCCCTCTAAAATGATCTTTTGTCTGCAGGTAGGATGTCTTGAATTGTGTGATCCTGCCACAGTCGTGGACCAATCAAAGCCCCCCATTATCTCCCTCTAAAATGATCTTTGTCTGCAGGCAGGATGTCTTGAATTGTGTGATCCTGCCACAGTCGTGGACCAATCAAAGCCCCCCATTATCTCCCTCTAAAATGATCTTTGTCTGCAGGCAGGATGTCTTGAATTGTGTGATCCTGCCACAGTCGTGGACCAATCAAAGCCCCCCATTATCTCCCTCTAAAATGATCTTTGTCTGCAGGCAGGATGTCTTGAATTGTGTGATCCTGCTACAGTCGTGGACCAATCAAAGCCCCCTAGATCATTATCTCCCTCTAAAATGATCTTTGTCTGCAGGCAGGATGACTTGAATTGTGTAATCCTGCCACAGTCGTGGACCAATCAAAGCCCCCATTATCTCCCTCTAAAATGATCTTTGTCTGCAGACAGGATGACTTGAATTGTGTGATCCTGCCACAGTCGTGGACCAATCAAAGCCCCCATTATCTCCCTCTAAAATGATCTTTGTCTGCAGGCAGGATGTCTTGAATTGTGTGATCCTGCCACAGTCGTGGACCAATCAAAACCCCCATTATCTCCTCTAAAATGATCTTTGTCTGCAGGCAGGATGTCTTGAATTGTGTGATCCTGCCACAGTCGTGGACCAATCAAAGCCCCCATTATCTCCCTCTAAAATGATCTTTGTCTGCAGGCAGGATGTCTTGAATTGTGTGATCCTGCCACAGTCGTGGACCAATCAAAACCCCCCATTATCTCCCTCTAAAATGATCTTTGTCTGCAGGCAGGATGTCTTGAATTGTGTGATCCTGCCACAGTCGTGGACCAATCAAAACCCCCCATTATCTCCCTCTAAAATGATCTTTGTCTGCAGGCAGGATGTCTTGAATTGTGTGATCCTGCCACAGTCGTGGACCAATCAAAACCCCCATTATCTCCCTCTAAAATGATCTTTGTCTGCAGGCAGGATGTCTTGAATTGTGTGATCCTGCCACAGTCGTGGACCAATCAAAGCCCCTAGATCATTATCTCCCTCTAAAATGATCTTTGTCTGCAGGCAGGATGTCTTGAATTGTGTGATCCTGCCACAGCCGTGGACCAATCAAAGCCCCCCATTATCTCCCTCTAAAATGATCTTGAATTGTGTGATCCTGCCACAGTCGTGGACCAATCAAAGCCCCCATTATCTCCCTCTAAAATGATCTTGAATTGTGTGATCCTGCCACAGTCGTGGACCAATCAAAACCCCCCATTATCTCCCTCTAAAATGATCTTGAATTGTGTGATCCTGCCACAGTCGTGGACCAATCAAAGCCCCCTAGATCATTATCTCCCTCTAAAATGATCTTTGTCTGCAGGCAGGATGTCTTGAATTGTGTGATCCTGCCACAGTCGTGGACCAATCAAAGCCCCCTAGATCATTATCTCCCTCTAAAATGATCTTTGTCTGCAGGCAGGATGTCTTGAATTGTGTGATCCTGCCACAGTCGTGGACCAATCAAAACCCCCTAGATCATTATCTCCCTCTAAAATGATCTTTGTCTGCAGGCAGGATGTCTTGAATTGTGTGATCCTGCCACAGTCGTGGACCAATCAAAGCCGCCTAGATCATTATCTCCCTCTAAAATGATCTTTGTCTGCAGGCAGGATGTCTTGAATTGTGTGATCCTGCCACAGTCGTGGACCAATCAAAGCCCCCCATTATCTCCCTCTAAAATGATCTTTGTCTGCAGGCAGGATGACTTGAATTGTGTGATCCTGCCACAGTCGTGGACCAATCAAAGCCCCCCATTATCTCCCTCTAAAATGATCTTTGTCTGCAGGCAGGATGACTTGAATTGTGTGATCCTGCCACAGTCGTGGACCAATCAAAGCCCCCCATTATCTCCCTCTAAAATGATCTTTGTCTGCAGGCAGGATGTCTTGAATTGTGTGATCCTGCCACAGTCGTGGACCAATCAAAACCCCCCATTATCTCCCTCTAAAATGATCTTTGTCTGCAGGCAGGATGTCTTGAATTGTGTGATCCTGCCACAGTCGTGGACCAATCAAAGCCCCTAGATCATTATCTCCCTCTAAAATGATCTTTGTCTGCAGGCAGGATGTCTTGAATTGTGTGATCCTGCCACAGTCGTGGACCAATCAAAGCCCCCTAGATCATTATCTCCCTCTAAAATGATCTTTGTCTGCAGGCAGGATGTCTTGAATTGTGTGATCCTGCCACAGTCGTGGACCAATCAAAGCCCCCTAGATCATTATCTCCCTCTAAAATGATCTTTGTCTGCAGGCAGGATGTCTTGAATTGTGTGATCCTGCCACAGTCGTGGACCAATCAAAGCCCCCTAGATCATTATCTCCCTCTAAAATGATCTTTGTCTGCAGGCAGGATGTCTTGAATTGTGTGATCCTGCCACAGTCGTGGACCAATCAAAGCCCCCCATTATCTCCCTCTAAAATGATCTTTGTCTGCAGGCAGGATGTCTTGAATTGTGTGATCCTGCCACAGTCGTGGACCAATCAAAGCCCCCCATTATCTCCCTCTAAAATGATCTTTGTCTGCAGGCAGGATGACTTGAATTGTGTGATCCTGCCACAGTCGTGGACCAATCAAAGCCCCCCATTATCTCCCTCTAAAATGATCTTTGTCTGCAGGCAGGATGTCTTGAATTGTGTGATCCTGCCACAGTCATGGACCAATCAAAACCCCCCATTATCTCCCTCTAAAATGATCTTTGTCTGCAGGCAGGATGTCTTGAATTGTGTGATCCTGCCACAGTCGTGGACCAATCAAAGCCCCCTAGATCATTATCTCCCTCTAAAATGATCTTTGTCTGCAGGCAGGATGTCTTGAATTGTGTGATCCTGCCACAGTCGTGGACCAATCAAAGCCCCCCATTATCTCCCTCTAAAATGATCTTTGTCTGCAGGCAGGATGTCTTGAATTGTGTGATCCTGCCACAGTCGTGGACCAATCAAAACCCCCCATTATCTCCCTCTAAAATGATCTTTGTCTGCAGGCAGGATGTCTTGAATTGTGTGATCCTGCCACAGTCGTGGACCAATCAAAGCCCCCTAGATCATTATCTCCCTCTAAAATGATCTTTGTCTGCAGGCAGGATGTCTTGAATTGTGTGATCCTGCCACAGTCGTGGACCAATCAAAGCCCCCTAGATCATTATCTCCCTCTAAAATGATCTTTGTCTGCAGGCAGGATGTCGGCGGCTCCTTTCTCCCCAGTAACAAAGTGGTATCTTTCTTTTTACTGCTATTCTAGAATAGACTACTACTTTTTCGTAGATAAAGCCCTTCTCCCCTCTGTTAAGATAGTAGAATATTCTGCCATTGTTATTAGTGATCTATAGTTCATAGTTCATTCTCAATGAACTGTTCAGATCTTTATTCAGAATCACCTGTGGACAATTAAATAGTGAATTATTTATTGATAATGTGGAAACTCCTACCATTGGTAAAGAGACAAGAGAGGAAATTGATCAACCTTAGCAGTTAGAGGAGATTGATATTTCCATTACAGCAAAATGCAAAGTGGGAAATCCCCTGACCCAGATGGCTAGCCAATCGAATTCTCCAATAGGTTTTCTGCCAAACGGACAACCTTCCTGCTTGAAATGTTCGAAAATGCCCTGGACCAGGGTGTTTTACCCCAAAACACTGACAGAGGCGTTTATCACACATTTGTTAAAAACAAAGATACATCTGAGTGTGGCTCATAAAGATTTCACTTTTAAATGCAGATTAAAACATTAAAATGTTAAAATATTAGCGGAAATTGCTCGCCTCTCGAAAAGAATGACAGACATCGTATCGACGGATCCGGGTTAATTAAGGGTCGACATTCGCTCTCTCGAAAAGAGTGACAGACATCGTATCGACACTCCTTTTCTAGCATTCGACATCTGCTCAATGTCTACATCTTCAGACGCTCCTGAAGTTGTTCTCTCTCTTAGAGGTGGAGATTTCATTTCCTGGGTCCGACTGTTGTACTCGTCACCCAAGGCATCAGTACTTACTAACTTCGTTCACAGTATTTTCCATTATCAAGGGCCACACGCCAGGGATGTCCAATGTCCCCTCTGTGATTTGCCCTGGCGATAGAACACCCTTTTATTATGCTAAAAGGTCACACCCTCAATACATCTACAGATGGGGACTGGAACACAACGTTTCCTCGTGTTATGAATGGAATTTCTCAAAAGGGGAATGTTTTCCCAATAATGAACGAGCATTACAAATTCCACAGGATACTATTCCACTTCGTATGTCCAAGTCTGGCTTTAAATGTTTAGAGATCAATATCACACGTACCTTGTCTTCCCTCCATGATGAGTACTCCCCTGAATAGCAAACTTAAACTGGACTTTCAAAGATTGAGGATACATTAGCTGGTAAAATGAATTTTATCAAGATAAATGTATTGCCCAGGTTTTCTGTACTTGTTCCAATGTCTCCCTCTTCTTTTACCAAAGTAATGTATCACTTCAGTGAAAAATCGTCTATCTTTTTTTACCTATGGGAATCCAATATATAAATAAAGCATTCCTCCAGACACAAAACCCACAGAGAACTAGCCATTCTAACCTGATGTATTATTACAGGGCAGCGAATATACAAAATAATATTTACTCCCCGGAAACTGACTGGTGTCAAACAGAATCCAACTCCTGTTTCTCTTCCTCTTTGTCAGCTTTTTTGTTAGTAACGTCCAATCAAACGTCCCTCTTTCAGCTTCGCGCTACACATCCAATCCAATTGTTGTCAATACTCTTAGAATTTGGACTCAATTGCGTCCACATTTTAAATTCTGTTATCTCTATTCACGGTCCTATATGAAATAATCCCTCTTCCCTTCCAGACAAACTGGATTCAGCTTTCAGGCAGAGGAATGGCTTTACTAAGTTCAACGACCGTCGTATCGACGGCACCAATATTGATGACCTCCCATTCAAATTTATTTCGATATTTCCACCAGTTTTTATTTGCACTCAAAACTCAACCTTTCCAGTTTTATCACCCAGATCGGGTTTGGATGTCCTTTTGAAATAATAAAAACCTTTTCTACTAAAGGGACTCGTGTCCCATATTTGTTTTGATAATTATGTCCCTTGATGAACCCGTCACTCAATAAAAATCCGATCTGAGTGGGAACATGGTGGATCTCTGATGAAGTCTGGAATAGTGGTAAATGGAAGGTCCTCTTGTGGAAGCTCCTCCTGTTGAAGCTCCACCCGAGGAAGCTCCTCCTGTCCCTGTCTGGCCAACTACTGGTCCACTATATTTATAACCTGTCAGGACCCGGTTACGAACCCAGGTCTCCGGAGTGAGAAACAGTCACTTAACCAACTGAGCCACGAATAGTCGGCAGAACCCAGAAGATGAGGCAGTACTTGAGACGGTGTATTTAATGAAGTAAAAAGTGAAGTCCTTCAGGAAAACATGTAACTCCACAAAAGGAATTCCACAAGAACAAAGGTAATCCTCCAAGACAAAAAGGAAAATCCACAAGGTGGTAGGTATAGCATAAAAAGCCTAAAAAAATACTCAAAAATAAATAAACAAGAACAACAAAAAAACAGAATTCCACAAGAGAGTCCACCGGGATCAACAAGAGTTCACAGAATACTAGGGCTGGGTGCTAACATACAAACACAGAGCAAAGAACTGAGGAAAACTAAGGGTTTAAATACAATCAGGGGAAACGAGGCACAGGTGCAAATAATAATGGGGATCAAGGGAAAACAAAAGGTCAAAAGGCACAATGGGGGCATCTAGTGAAAAAAAACGGAACAACCCTGGCCAAATCCTGACACAACCCTATCTGAAGCATTTGATATAACGTTGCAGCCTAGTGCAGAAATGTCTATTTTTGGAATACCAAACAACAATCCTTCTCCGACCAACAGACAGCTCGATGCCATTGGCTTTGCCTCCCTGTTGGCCGGCAGAAGGATTTTATCGGATTGGAAATCTGTCAATCCCTCAGCCTCTCTGGCTCAAAGATCTGATGCTGTTCCTAAAATGAGAGAAAATGAAGGATACCATTGGAGGGTCAACCAATTCATTGGATTCCACCTGGAATCCTATTCTGAACAGCTCCTAACACTTCCTCCAGTTTACGCTTGGCCCCACCCCTTGAGGTTACTGGATAGATGGACCTATAGGATCAGCTTCCTGTAGATTAGTACGCTTGGCCCCACCCCCACCCCTTGAGGTTACTGATAGATAGACCTATAGGATCAGCTTCCCAGATTGAGGTTACTGAGGTTACTGATAGATAGACCTATAGGATCAGCTTCCTCCAGATTAATACTCTTGGCCCCACCCCCACCCCTTGAGGTTACTGATAGATAGACCTATAGGATCAGCTTCTTGCAGATTAGTACTCTTGGCCCCACCCCCACCCCTCGAGGTTACTGATAGATGGACCTATAGGACAGCTTCCTCCAGATTAGTGATCTTGGCCCCACCCCTTGAGGTTACTGATAGATAGACCTATAGGATCAGCTTCCTGCAGATTAGTGATCTTGGCCCCACCCCCACCCCTTGAGGTTACTGATAGATAGACCTATAGGATCAGCTTCCTCCAGATTAGTACTCTTGGCCCCACCCCCACCCCTTGAGGTTACTGATAGATAGACCTATAGGATCAGCTTCCTCCAGATTAGTACTCTTGGCCCCACCCCCACCCCTTGAGGTTACTGATAGATAGACCTATAGGATCAGCTTCTTGCAGATTAGTACTCTTGGCCCCACCCCCACCCCTCGAGGTTACTGATAGATGGACCTATAGGACAGCTTCCTCCAGATTAGTACTCTTGGCCCCACCCCTTGAGGTTACTGATAGATAGACCTATAGGATCAGCTTCCTCCAGATTAGTACTCTTGGCCCCACCCCCACCCCTTGAGGTTACTGATAGATAGACCTATAGGATCAGCTTCCTCCAGATTAGTACTCTTGGCCCCACCCCCACCCCTTGAGGTTACTGATAGATAGACCTATAGGATCATCTTCCTGCAGATTAGTACTCTTGGCCCCACCCCCACCCCTTGAGGTTACTGATAGATAGACCTATAGGATCAGTTTCCTCCAGATTAGTACTCTTGGCCCCACCCCCACCCCTTGAGGTTACTGATAGATAGACCTATAGGATCAGCTTCCTCCAGATTAGTACTCTTGGCCCCACCCCCACCCCTTGAGGTTACTGATAGATAGACCTATAGGATCAGCTTCCTCCAGATTAGTAC